>NC_079216.1:22888946-23121446 GCF_029633865.1 Lampris incognitus | reverse complement strand
TAACAGAGGGAGTCACCAAAAGTTTCTGCAAGGGTGCACTCTTCATCCTCCATTCATCCAAGTAATGCTGTCTCAGAGGACTCACTTAAAGACAGTAGCAAAACATTATTAGTAATTCTGGGAGGTTTTAGTGGCTTGCTGTTCCTGCAGTGAGCTCTGGGATAAATTAAACAGATTTAAATAAGAAAAACCCTGGCAAACAGTGGGGGTGGCCCTATTAACCAGGTTAATTATGCCAATTGCTCAGTGACTATAGAAAAAAATCTCTTTTAGTATTAAAGAAGAATATTGGTGTCCATATTATGTTGTTCCTCACTAAGCATATGCTTTCATCTAAAGCAGCTTACAAAGAGTCATATAATTAACCCTACACAGGATCCCCACCCAGGATCCCTACCCATGATCCCCACCTAGGATCTCCACCCAAGATCCCTACCCAGGATCCCCTCTCAGGATCCCCACCCTGGTTCCCCACTCAAGATCCCTATCCAGGATCACCACCCAGGATCCCCACCAGGATCCCATCCAAGATCTCTACCCAGGATCCCCACCCAGGATCCCCACCAGGATCCCCATCCAAGATCCCTACCCAAGATCCCCACCCAGGGTCCCTACCCAAGATCCCCACCCAGTATCCCCACCACAATCCCCATCCACAATCCCTACCCAAGATCCCCACCCAGGATCCCCACCCAAGAGCTCTACCCAGGATCCCCACCCAGGATCACTTAGCGATTGTGTATGTATTTGTGGTGCTGGAATTTCATTTGTACATATGCTGATGCATAGGCTAAAGAAGAAGGACGGGCTTTTAGAGCTCTAGAAATAGGTCACAATGTTACACTACCCCTTCTTCTGAAAAAGCTAGCATCGGCATAAATGGTGAGACATTCATACTAGTGGCTTCGTTTCAGGTCAAGGTAAACACATTCTCTGCAGATTTGAAATCCATATTGGACAATTTGATATCACAGCCAAGCTTACGTGTGCAAGAGATAACTGAGACAACAAAAAAAAAGTCAAAACAACTGTTTTTTTCAGGTTGCAGGGATTTTACTGAATATCTACTTGTTTTGTTTCTTTTCCAAAGAGTAAAGCTAAGACTTGCAGTGGATGTGCATAGGAACCAGTTTTTCAACCTCAGGGACAGGTACTGATGTTTTCCCCCATTTACTTCCCTGTGTGAGCTTGAATATTACGGTCCTATGTGAGCGGGGCATAAGCCCAGAAATGAGCTGCTTTCCCCCGGTGCCCTCAGCCTGCAGGGTTGGTTTAATAAGGATTCACTTGGCCTTGTCATTCAGACTTTAGCCCAGGGACGGGCTGTGAATCAGATGACACTTCTGTTTGGACAGGGACGTTTTCTGGGAAGATAGTTTTTTTTTTGTAAAAAGTGGAAGTAGTAGTGGTGTCAACAAGAAAAAAAAAGTGCCATATTATTCCTGTGTATCATGACATAGCGAAGGGAGCTGGAGGAGGTACAGGTTTAGTGGATACATAGGCTAACCTATTATTTCCACTATGATTTGGAGCCAAAATTGTTAGTTCCCAGTTCCTGGCCCAGCACCCCCTAAAGGTTAAAATAGTTGTGGCTCTAAGGCTTTCATTTATTTAAACTCATCATGAAGATCCTGGTTTATTTTAGTTTGTTGAACTTCCTATCATTTATGGGGAGACTATTAACTGCACTGGGGTTTTTTGGCAATACAGGGATCCATTTGAAATGAATCAGAGTGCTATACTATACTATACTATACTATACACTACTATTTGTATATAGTATACTGTACTGTACATTGTACCTATACTATACTATTTGTATACTGTACTGTACATTGCACGTATACTGGTACACTCTGGCACGCATCTACCTCAGATATCTAGAGGTACCTTGGGCTGTTTCTTAAGTATGACATAGAGCTGTGATTCCCAACTGTCCCTCAACCAGGTCCGGATTAAATGGATAGATTACACTAGGCAGAGCATTTTTCCCCCCTCCCCCCTCCCCACCCCACCCCCAAACAAGTACATTTTGATACTTTGTAGTCAAACAATATTACTTTTAACTGCCACATGGTTGTTATGGTTAATTAGTTAGGTATATCTACTACTACTTTCGGCTGCTCCCGTTAGGGGTCGCCACAGCGGATCATCCGTTTCCATTTCTTCCTGTCTTCTGCGTCTTCCTCTGTCACACCAGCCACCTGCATGTCTTCCCTCACCACATCCATAAACCTCCTCTTTGGCCTTCCTCTTCTCCTCTTCCCTGGCAGCTCCATATTCAGCATCCTTCTCCCAATATACTCAGCATCTCTCCTCCACACGTGTCCAAGCCATCTCAATCTTGCCTCTCTTGCTTTGTCTCCAAACCGTCCAACCTGAGCGGTCCCTCTAATATAATCGTTCCTAATCCTGTCCTTCTTCATTACTCCCAGTGAAAATCTTAGCATCTTCAACTCTGCCACCTCCAGCTCCGCCTCCTGTCTTTTCGTCAGTGCCACTGTCTCCAAACCATATAACATAGCTGGTCTCACAACCATCTTGTAAACTTTCCCTTTAACTCTTGCTGGTACCCTTCTGTCGCAAATCACTCCTGACACACTTCTCCACCCACTCCAACCTGCCTGCACTCTCTTTTTCACCTCTCTACTGCACTCCCCGTTACTTTGGACAGTTGACCCCAAGTATTTAAACTCAGATGTCTTTGTCACCTCCACTCCTTGCATCCTGACCATTCCACTGTCCTCTCTCTCATTCACGCATAGGTATTCCGTCTTGCTCCTACTGACTTTCATTCCTCTTCTCTCTAGTGCATACCTCCACCTCTCCAGGCTCTCCTCAACCTGCACCCTACTCTCACTACAGATCACAATGTCATCCGCGAACATCATCGTCCATGGAGACTCCTGCCTGATCTTGTCCGTCAACCTGTCCATCACCATTGCAAACAAGAAAGGGCTAAGAGCCGATCCTTGATGTAATCCCACCTCCACCTTGAACCCATCCGTCATTCCAACCGCACACCTCACCATTGTCACACTTCCCTCATACGTATCCTGCACCACTCCTACATACTTCTCTGCAACTCCTGACTTCCTCATACAATACCACACCTCCTCTCTCGGTACTCTGTCATAAGCTTTCTCTAAATCTACAAAGACACAATGCAACTCTTTCTGGCCTTCTCTATACTTCTCAATCAACATTCTCAAAGCAAACATTGCATCTGTGGTGCTCTTTCGTGGCATGAAACCATACTGCTGCTCGCTGATCGTCACCTCTCCTCTTAACCTAGCTTCTATTACTCTTTCCCAAATCTTCATGCTGTGGCTGATCAACTTTATACCTCTGTAGTTGTTACAGTTCTGTACATCGCCCTTGTTCTTGAAAATCGGTACCAGTATGCTTCTTCTCCACTCCTCAGGCATCCTCTCACTTTCCAGGATTGTGTTAAACAATCTAGTTAAAAACTCCACTGCCATCTCTCCTAAACATCTCCATGCCTCCACAGGTATGTCATCAGGACCAACTGCCTTTCCATTCTTCATCCTCTTCATAGCTGCCCTCACTTCCTCCTTGCTAATCCGCTGAACTTCCTGATTCACTATCCCTACATCATCCAACCTTCTCTCTCTCTCATTTTCTTCATTCATCAGCCCCTCAAAGTATTCCTTCCACCTTCTTAGCACACTCTCCTCGCTTGTCAGCACATTTCCATCTCTATCCTTGATCGCCCTAACTTGCTGCACATCCTTTGCAGCTTGGTCCCTCTGTCTAGCCAATCGGTACAAGTCCTTTTCTCCTTCCTTAGTGTCTAATCTGTCATACAACTCACCATACGCTTTTTCCTTTGCCTTTGCCACCTCTCTCTTTGCTTTACGCTGCATCTCCTTGTACTCCTGTCTACTTTCTTCATCTCTCTGACTATCCCACTTCTTCTTTGCCAACCTTTTCCTCTGTATAATTTGCTGTACTTCCTCATCCCACCACCAAGTCTCCTTGTCTTCCTTCCTCTGTCCTGATGACACACCAAGTACCTTCCTAGCTGTCTCCCTCACTATTTCTGCAGTGGTTTTCCAGCCATCTGGCAACTCTTCACTACCACCCAGTGCCTGTCTTAACTCCTGCCTGAACTCCACACAACAGTCTTCCTTCTTCAACTTCCACCATTTGATCTTCGGCTGTGTCTTCACTCGCTTCCTCTTCTTGGTCTCCAAAGTCATCCTACAGACCACCATCCGATGCTGCCTGGCTACGCTCTCCCCTGTCACCACCTTGCAGTCTCCAATCCCTTTTAGATGGTGCCTTCTACATAAGATATAGTCCACCTGTGTGCACTTCCCTCCACTCTTGTACGTCACCCTGTGTTCCTCCCTCTTCTTGAAATATGTATTCACCACAGCCATTTCCATCCTTTTCGCAAAATCGACCACCATCTGTCCTTCCACATTTCTCTTCTTGACTCCATACTTTCCCATCACCTCCTCATCACCTCTGTTCCCTTCACCAACATGTCCATTGAAGTCCGCTCCAATCACCACTCTCTCCTCCTTGGGTACCCTCTCCACCATGTCGTCCAACTCATTCCAGAATTCTTCTTTTTCATCCATCTCACACCCAACTTGCGGGGCATATGCGCTGATAACATTCAGCAATAAACCTTCAATTTCCAGCTTCATACTCATCACTCTGTCTGACACTCTCTTCACCTCCAGCACGCTCTTGACATTATTTAGGTATATATTTTTGTTTATTATTATCTATTTATAGTTTAAAATATTTTATGTTAAATATTTTTTATTTAGACCAAAAGTTGATGTTTTTATCCCTCTGTCTGGGCCCCTCTGTGGCAATTAAACCCTAGGCAGCTGCCTAGTTTGCCTATGCCTAGATCAGGCCCTGCTCTCAACTTCTGTCTGCCTTCAAATTGGTAAACTTTAATCAGGACTCGGTCCCCTGGTTCAAAGGTGTGGTTCTTTACTCTGCGGTCATAACGTTTCTTTTGTTGTACCTTGGCATGTCTAGAACTCTTGTTAGCCGGATCATAAACATATTTCAGGCAGTCTTGAGGACTTTGAACATAGTTGTTGTACTCACAGGGAGGGTCATTTGATGTCAGACCAAAGACGAGATCAACTGGAAGTCTAGGATGTCTGCCATACATCAGACTGTATGGGCGGTAGCCCGCGGAGTCATGGTGGGTATAGTTATAGGCACGTGTCATCCGAGAGGTATACCTATGTACCTATCTAGCAGGTATCTAGAGGTACCTAGAGGTGTCATCTACCTCAGACACATATGTAAGTAACCTGCTAACATCTAGTTCAGCATCTCTGATATATTCTCTGAACCACTGCACTTTATCACCTCTTATTTTGCCTGTTTAAAGTCAATCCTTGTGTATATATCTGAAGACTCTTGTGTTGTAGTTGTGTTGTGTTGTAGTGTTGTTATTCTATGTTAAGTACACTGAGAGAGCCACGAAACCGGAGTCACATTCCATGTATGTGCAAACCTACATGGCCAATACTCATGCTTCTGACTCTGACTCTGACTCTGAGTGCTTTCATGTCAGCACCTTTCTTTCTCACAACGGAACAACAAACATAGCTGAACATGAGTTTTAGCTATGTTGTAGTATTTGTTGATAATGGTCTTTGGCAGGCTTGGTCGATGGACCACATCTGCTTGTTAGCCACAACAACTTCACTTCTTTTTCAAACTTGTCATTCTGTTTTTCTGTTTTAATCACTATTGTTCCAAGTCAGGCTGCTATGGTGAAATGTAACACACTGTAGGTCAAGTCAATTTTATTTGTATAGTCCAATACACAAATTTGACCCAGGGGGCTTTACAGCAACACAACATCCTGTCCTTAGACCCTCACATCGAATAAGGAACAACTCCCTAAAAAAAAAAAACCTTAACAGGGAGAAAAAAAGGAAACCTCAGGGAGAGCAACAGAGGAGGGATCTCTCTCCCAAGACAGACAACGTGCAATGGATGTTGTGTTTACACAATGTACACAATACAACATTGAAAGAGGATAAGAGAGTTATAATGGCATTATAGGATATATGAAGAATATGATGAGGAGGATGCCAAGCAGTGTCCAGACGCCACCAGAACAGCCCAGGACCGGAGCCACGTGACCACCATCACCATGGAGACCTGGTAGGAGGACAGACTACGCATGCACACAGGGGAGACTCACATCACACCATTCACATACACAGAAGAGACAAGAAAAAAATCTCAGGTCATATGTTTGCTGGGGAAGTCTTTGCCTCACAGCAACAGCATTTGTGAGCTGCATGTTTGTGGATATTGTCATTAAACTAGCAATAGAGAGCATCACAAACAATACTTGTTTGCATTTAGAACTTAAGTGTTGTAGTTCTAAGTAGTGACATTGTTTAAGCTGTCTATGTTTTTTTTTTAGTATTATTACGGTATCCTTTTTAGAAGGATATTATGAATAGGAGGCACAAATTACATTTGCACATTAGAAATATTTTACCTCCCAACCTAAAGGCATCCTGCAGTTTCTCACAGTGAGGTCATATTTTTAAAACACTTAATGCATTTGTCCCAGCGATGTTACACGTTGATGAAACTGTGGCTGTGGGTGAGTCTTCATCGCTTTCATGCAAAATGAATTCATAATACACCATTTTCAAAAGTCCTCAAAGGTCACATTCGAAATGAATAATATCCATAAATATGTATGTTTATAAGAAGAAGAAGAAGAAGAAGAAGAAGAGACTTTATTCATCTTACAGCTTCACACACACACACACACACACACACACACACACACACACACGCACACACACACACGCATGCAGGGAGTGGTGGCTGAGGAAATATTCTTCTGCATGTTCCCATCCTGCTGTCCTTCCTCCGGGGGCCGCCAGGAGCAGTGGGCAGTCTTCCTTCGGTGCCTGAGGACCAATTCCAGGTGGACAGGACCAGGGACGGCTGGCATAAATGGGCTAGCAGACACAAGGAAAACACGGGATATATCTAAGTTGGCTTATTTTTTACAGCCCAAACACAGCAGCATCAGCTTCCATTCATCTTCGCAGTGAGTGAGTGACAGGCGTCACAGTGATTTGGTAATCATTTGGGCTAAAGTCACTCAGGCTCAGGCATTGGTCGAGAAGGGGGGGGGGTGCAGCTCCCTCTAG
This sequence comes from Lampris incognitus, assembly GCF_029633865.1. Classification (NCBI taxonomy): domain Eukaryota; kingdom Metazoa; phylum Chordata; class Actinopteri; order Lampriformes; family Lampridae; genus Lampris; species Lampris incognitus. The sequence continues at coordinate 23,114,256 of NC_079216.1, read as the reverse complement.
TAATGGGTGCAGCCCCCCAGTAGTGGCAGGTGGCTGTGTAACATCTTAGACCCAACAGTATGCCTAACTTTTCCTAATGTACAAATACAAAATAAAACATACCTTTACTTTAAGCAGTGGGCTAGGGCTGTGTGGAATGCACATTTTTAATCATAAAGTGAGTAAACACTCCGTTCCAAATTTGCCACACACGCGTTTTACAAACATAACAATGACGTCATACTGTCGCGACAGGGAGAGGCGGCCGCTCCGACTGTCGGCGGTTCTGCGCTTGGGAAGCCCAACGGCTGATGGGACTGTTTGTTGTAAGTGTTGGAATGAGTTAAACAGGTTTAGTTTTATTATGGTCCTTGTATGGAGTCCCCGGACCCTTTTAGGACGTTACCCAGTAAGTAAGGGAGTTGTGTCCGTCAGTCTATTGGGGGGTGCCATGTTAGGGCTCGCGGATGGTTAGTGCGCCGCAGTCCGGATATGTTTTGGTCCCATTCAGTTAATTAAGTAAAGCTTTCTTATTATGAAGTACGCAGATGTGGTGTTCATGCTGTGTTTATTTTGGTGTTGTTGTTTTGTGGGTCCGACTCAGACGAAGTAGGAGACCGACTGACTTTTTTTTTTGAGGAAAACACACTTCTTTATTGGTAGAACACTTTTTTTAAATAATGAAATACGCCAAAAGAAAACATACCTTCTGTGCCTTCGTGTTTCCTCTTCTTCCACAATGTTTGGGAGTTGTAGGAGGTCCGCATATTTGTCCAGAAGTTGTTTATATTCGGACAAGGCAGCGAAAGTGTTACGGCTCGCCCACCCCGCGCCGGCAGCCAATCAGCTCGTCAGGGCCGGGCTTAGCCGTCAGGGCTGGGCTTAAGTTTGCTGGTCTCCCAGCGCCCGTTGTCAGTTCGTGCAGTAACCTCCTCGCAGGAGTGGATACTCTTCCCTTCCGGTGCATTTCTCTCCGAGTTTACCTCAGCCCTTGGTTTATGGTTTTCTTTGCAAAGTTTCCCTGAGGAAGTATCCTGCCGTGTTCCCAGTTTGGATTACCCGTGAGTTTTTTTCCTTGGACTTCCCGTTTTCTTGTCGCTCATTGCCCTCCTGTGTTTGACCGTTGTACGAGCAAGTAATAAAGTACGCCAGCTTCGGCTAACCCCATCTCTGTCTGGTGTCGTGCGCTTGGGGTCTTCCACAAACCCTAACAGTACGAACTGACCATGACGACCCCAGCCGGCACAGAGAGCGTACCGACCAGTCCGGTTCAAGCAGCTCTCATCAGACAGATCAAACTGACCAACTCCCACACCCAGCAGCTAGAGGCGGCCTCTGCCGCGGTGAGGGATCTTCAGACTCAGGTCCAGCCCCTCCAGGCCTCTGTGGGTAACCTAACGAGCCAGCAGGCGGCGTTGGCGAGCCAACAAGCAGAGATCCTGCGGCAGTTGCAGACCATCACGGCGGCTCTCACCATCCAGCCGCCGGGCCAGCCTGCCCCTGGAGTCGTGGGTAACCCGCCCCCTGGGCCCGCTGCCCCAGTTAACCCTGTGGGGCTCAACCCAGTTCCTCGGGAGCCCTGCCTCTCCAGCCCACGACCATTTGATGGCGACTTTGAGACCTATGCCACGTTCATCATGCAGTGTGAGCTGGTCTTCCTGCACCAACCCAGCATGTTCACGTCTGATGCTGCCCGTGTCGCTTACGTGACCAACCTGCTCACAGGCCGAGCCGCTCAGTGGGCCGCTGCTTCCTGGTCCATGAAGGCCAGTCTCTGCCTCACCTACAAGGACTTTGTGGCGGAACTACGGAAGGTTTTCCACCATCCAGTCGGTGGCCAGGACCCTGGTGCTTGGCTGAGCAGTATCCAGCAGGGCAGTGGCAGTGTCACAGACTACTCGGTGGAGTTCAGGCTGGCCGTAGCTGAGAGCGGCTGGAACGACCAGTCACTTCGGGTCACCTCCCGGAGAGGTCTCAGCGAGGCTGTCAAGGACCAGCTAGCCACCTGGGAGGAGCCCACTTCCCTCGATGACCTGATCAAACTCGCCATCCGCATCGATGGACGCCTCCGGGAGAGGAGGCGCGAGCGAGCGCTGCGTGGATCCCCGTCCATTCCCCAGTCGTCCAGCACTCCTTACAGGACCCCTACTCCTGCTCGCCCCACTTTCCCTGTGGCTGTTTCTCCCTCCCCGCCCCAGACCACGATGGGGGAGGAACCTATGCAGCTGGGGCGCACGCGCCTTAGTCCGGCCAAACGGGAGGCCCGGTTCAAGGCGGGTCGATGCCTCTACTGTGGCCAGAAGGGACATCTGATCAGCGGTTGCCCCACTCAAACAAAAGACTAGGCTCACTGGGGCCCCGGGAGATCCTAGTGAGCCTCCTTTCCTGTTCCCACCGTCCTGCCCCACAGAACCATCTGGTTAGCATTACCCTGGCCTGGGCTGACCAGCGGCTCATGGTGGGTGCACTCCTCGACTCGGGGGCTGATGAGTGTTTCCTGGACTCGGAGTTTGCTGCCCAGGCTAACATCCCGCTAGAGACGCTGGAGAAGCCCATGGAGGCCTTTGCGCTGGATGAGCGCTGCCTGGCCAGCGTCACCCAACGCACCCACCCTGTCTCTCTCACCATAGCAGGGAACCATTTGGAGAGACTTCGGTTCTTCGTCAACCAGTCCCCGTTAGTCCCTGTGATCCTAGGGCGACCCTGGTTCGTGGAGCATGAGCCACACATCGCCCGGGCCTCCGGTACCATCATGGAGTGGAGCTCCTCCTGTCATGCCCAGGCGGCTCCCGGCCCATCCCCCCTAGTGCCCCTAGTGCCCCGCCTCCCGACCTCTCCTCTGTTCCCCCTGAGTACCATGAGCTAGGTGAGGTTTTCAGCAAGACTCGGGCCCAATCTCTTCCTCCTCATCAGCCTTATGACTGTGCTATCGACCTCCACTCTGGGGCACCCCTTCCCAGCAGTCGTCTGTACAGTCTGACCATCCCCGAGAAGGCTGCGATGGACGAGTACATCTCCGAGTCCTTGGCAGTGGGACTCATTAGGCCCTCGTCCTCCCAGGTGGCAGCTGGATTCTTTTTCGTGAAGAAGAGGGACGGGGGCCTCCGACCCTGCATTGACTATCGCCAACTCAATGAGATAACCGTCAAGAACAAGTACCCCCTTCCTCTCATGAGTTCCACCCTTGAGCCCCTCACCCAGGCTACTGTCTTCACTAAGCTGGACCTCCGGTGTGCCTATAATCTGGTCCGGATCCGGAAGGGGGACGAGTGGAAGACAGCCTTTAAGACGCCCCGGGGTCATTATGAGTACCTGGTCATACCGTTCGGCCTCACCAACGCCCCGGCGGTATTCCAGGCTCTCATGAATGACATTCTCCGCGACATGCTCGACGAGTTTGTGGTGGTCTACCTCGATGACATCCTCATCTTCTCCAGGACTCTCGAGGAACATGTCCAGCATGTCCGCCGGGTACTCGAACGTCTCCTCCGGAACCGGCTCCATTCCCCTTCCGTTGACTACCTGGGCTTCGTCGTTGAGAGGGGACAGACCCGGGCCGACCCCCGCAAGATCCAGGCTGTGGTGGACTGGCCCGATCCCACATCCCGGAAGGAATTACAGAGCTTCCTCGGGTTTGCGAACTTCTACAGGAGGTTCATCAGGAACTACAGCCGCGTGGCAGAACCTCTCACCAGGCTGACCTCCCCCTCCCTGCCGTTCATCTGGTCCCCGGCTGCCTGCTCTGTATTCCAGTCCCTCAAGGAGAGGTTCACCAGCGCCCCGGTCCTGCTCCACCCCGACCCCAAGAGGCAGTTCATCGTGGAGGTGGACGCTTCCGACACCGGGTTGGGGGCTGTCCTCTCCCAGCGGTCAGCGTCTGACCAGAAGGTCCATCCATGCGCCTTCTTCTTTCGCCGGTTCCTCCCCGCCGAGGAGAACTACGATGTCGGGAACCGGGAGCTGCTGGCAGTGGTGGCTGCTCTGGAGGAGTGGCGCCATTGGCTGGAGGGGGCGGAACAGCCGTTCACCGTCTGGACTGATCATAAGAACTTGACGTTCATCCGAGCAACCAAGCGTCTCAATGGTCGGCAGGCACGGTGGGCCAGCTTCCTCAGTTGGTTTGACTTCACGCTGACTTATCGCCCCGGGTCCCGCAACACAAAGGCAGACTCCCTGTCCCGACAACACCCGAGGAGGGAGCCAGCTACAGAGGAGCCGACTCCCATCCTTCCTGAGGCCAGGGTGGTTGGCGTGGTTACCTGGGGCATCGAGACCGTGGTCAGGCAGGTGTTGCGCTCCCATCCCGCCCCGAGTCACGTGCCTTCACGCCGCCCGTTCGTCCCGGACTCAGTCCGGTCCCCGGTTCTTCAGTGGGGCCATGCCAGTCAGTTTGCTTGCCACCCGGGTGTCCACCGCACCTTCACCTTCCTGGCTCGGCGTTTCTGGTGGCCCACCATGAGGAACGACGTCAGGGACTTCGTAAAGGCCTGCTCCGTCTGTGCTCGCAGCAAGGCCTCTCACCAGGCACCCGCGGGTCTGCTGCAGCCCCTCCCAACTCCAAGCCGGCCCTGGTCCCATGTGGCGTTGGATTTTGTCTCCGGACTGCCTCCCTCCCAGGGTAACACTGTGATCCTGACAGTGGTGGACCGCTTCATTAAGGGCGTCTGGATATCACCCACAGACTAACGGGCAGACTGAGTTTCATCATTCCCATCCCGACAAGCCGGGCAAGTCGCCGGATGGCTCCCGTGGAAGGGGGGAGGGGTACTGTTACGGCTCGCCCACCCCGCGCCGGCAGCCAATCAGCTCGTCGGGGCCGGGCTTAGCCGTCAGGTCTGGGCTTAAGTTTGCTGGTCTCCCAGCGCCCGTTGTCAGTTCGTGCCGTAACCTCCTTGCAGTAGTGGATACTCCTCCCTTCCGCTGCATTTCTCTCCGATTTTACCTCAGCCCTTGGTTTATGGTTTTCTTTGCAAAGTCTCCCTGAGGAAGTATCCTGCCGTGTTCCCAGTTTGGATTACCCGTGAGTTTTTTTCCTTGGACTTCCCGTTTTCTTGTCGCTCATTGCCCTCCTGTGTTTGACCGCTGTACGAGCAAGTAATAAAGTACGCCAGCTTCGGCTAACCCCATCTCTGTCTGGTGTCGTGCGCTTGGGGTCTTCCACAAACCCTAACAGAAAGAACGCTTTTCGTGGAGGCGACCATCTTGTTTTCCCACTTGTGTAACTTTTTTTTAACAAAACTTTATTTAAATCCAATTCAAAACATTACAAAGAGAATGTCACATATATATATATATATATACACTTGCTTGCTTGCTGGTTGTCCATCGTGCCCGATGATGACCATCTTCTTCTATTTGTGGGTCCTTTGAGGACTCAGATAGCAGAAGATACCTGCGCAGAGATGGTTTTTAAAGTGGCATGGGGGGTGCGCTTCTCCCAACGCCACATGACTTGATTGTAGAGGAGATGGTTCCGATGGCAAGGGGGATCCCTAGACGACCGGCACCTCCACACAACTGCAGGGGGCTGCCGGAAATCCAGTTTTTCGGAAACCGCCTCGAAGCGTGCCGCCACAGCTTGCTTTTCTGTTGGGGTAAGCTCCCTTAGCCTTATGTCTTCCAGACTCACCCACAAGGCAGCGGGGCAGTGGTTGATAGGTGCCAGGGCGTGTCCACCAGGGTGGGCCTGCACACCATATCTCTGGGGCCCACTGCTGCTCCGAGATCCCCTGCCAAGTTAGCCTGGGGCCGCAAGACCCCAGTTACCATGTGTGGCCACGGGGAGGCCTGGCAGGAGTCTTGGTGAAGGAGAGGCTATGTACTGGCAAGGGAAGGCTTACACGCTAGGATGCTTCCCTATTCGCCACAAAGGCTAGCCAGCGGCAGCAAGCTAAGGGCAGGAAGGACACAAGCGGGTTGGAAGAACACATGCACCTTCCCTCCAACTACACACTGCTGCACTAGACGCATCACAACACCCTGTGTGTATGTACACACAAACACACACACACACACATGTATATAGACACACATATACATACAAATACACAAACCAATTATTAACAATACAGCAGGGGACATGAAGAAAAAATTGAATATATTGTAACGTGCATGGATAAGTAGACACACTGGCCGCTGACTACCTCACTTTCTCAAAACCCTAAACACAAATCACAAAACTCACACACAAAATGCAGAATCCTGCACTTCTCTTGCAAAAGCACACTTTGCCCTCAAAACAGTGTTAACTCTTCACTAAATGGTATTGTAGCGAATTCGGGGGTTGCATCGCTACAGTATTTTCTTTTCAAATGACAAACACATACATCATATGAGTAGACATTTCTAAGCACCCATTGAACACTGATGTGCAGAATGGAAAACACTATGGTATGAATGGAAAACACTATATTGTAACGTGCATGGATAAGAAGACACGCTGGCCGCTGGGTCTGACCCTTTAATCTAGCGGTTAGCGATGACTCCTGCGGTGCGGGCGATACGGGTTCGCTTCCCGGCCGCGGCAGTTCCTGTGGTTGCGTTGTCCCCCGAATTCGCTACATTGGTACAGAAGTGGGATGGAGCGACACCAATGTAGCAAATCCGGGGGACAACGCAACCACAGGAACTGCCGCGGCCGGTAAAGCGAACCCGTATCGCCCGCACCGTAGGAGACATCGCTAACCGCTCGACTAAAAGGTCAGACCCGCCAGCCAGCGGCCAGCGTGTCTTCTTATCCACGCACGTTACAATATGAATGCTTTATCAGTAGAATCATGCCTTTGCATGTTCAGTGTTACACTTTCACCTGTTGGCTGTAAAATATTACCACAATTGCGTTGGAGAACGCGGTCCAGTGTGGATAAACTCACTGTTGCTATATTTTGGAATAGGTGTTGGTCTGCAATGATTGCATCTTGGATTTGTCGGAGAGTTATGACATTGTTCGCCAGCACCATGTTGACCACTGCAGTCTCCTGCTCATCTGTGAGGAGTCTTCCTCTTCCACCACGATGTGGTAATCTTGCAGTTCTGTAAAAGATACAAATAGATACAAATACAGCAAGGTCCTTGCAACACTCATTGAATACTGTATTGATATGCAGTACTACAGTAAGGCGAGTAGGTTTCTTATCTATGCTCATTTCTGAAAGTCCGAATTATGTATTGAGGCAACCGAGAAGTGACTCAGGTTGGGTTGGACCCTCTGGCCAGCCTCCCTCATGGCCAAACCATGGTTGACCACATGATCAATGACAGTGGCCATAATCTCATCAGAGATTATGGTTCTTCTCCTTCCTCCTCCTCGTCCTCCTCTTCCTCCTAGTTCTCCTTGTCCTCTTCCTCCACCTCCTCCTCCTTGTCCTCTCCCTCCTCCTCTTACTCTCACTCCTCTGCCTTGCTGCTCACCTCTCTTCAATGTTGCCACTATCCATTGTTCTCCAAACAAACCAGGAGCTCATCTGTGACCCTTCTATGGCAAATTGCTGATTGCAAATGGCACAACAGCCTTTGGAGTTTAGAAAGGTGATTGGCAGTGTGTTCTGTGTGAACACCAAGAGAGGGAATTCAGGAAGAGTGTGCAAGATATAGAGAATTGTGTGTAGTGTTGTGAAAAATGTGTGGTATGGAATGGGAATCTGAGTCTAAAGCAGAAAATGTGCTTGGAGTTCAGCAGAATTGGTTTAGGCAGTTGGTACATGAGTTTCAGGTTGTGCACATTGTGTCTGATGTTCCAATTAATGTGTTTAAACAATTGTGAAAAACTGTAACTCGACCTCTCCTGCACTCCCACATTGGTGACCCCGCACGTTGACAACGAACATGTCAACCCAAAGCGATGACGACACCGCTCTGGCTCCGAGTGATGCTAATGGTATGGCTCATGTTAGGACATCATTGACGTACACCTCTTGAAATGGGAAAACTTTTTGAAACGTTAGGATACAGAATGACAGAGCTGTTTATGTCCTTATAGAACATGGCAATATTATTGATAAAGTTACTTACAAAACCAAAAATTTGCAGGGCTTGTATAATGAAAGAATGTTCAATTGAATAAAATGCCTTATAAAAATCAAGGAATACAAATAATGCATTTGAATTTACGTAGTTCGAATAGTCAATTACTAAGTCTAATACTGATCTGACGTTAGAGCTAATGTGACACTTGACCATAAAACCATTTTGGTTCTCACCTATCTCTTCTAGATTCTTTTTTTAAACGTTTAGCATGAACCTGCGATAACATTTTATAGTCTGTGTTTAAAAGTGAAATGGGCCTCCAATTTTCAATTACTAAATGATCTTTATCTGGTTTAGGAATTAAGGGTTATCAGACCTTGTTTCATGGTTGTTGTCATCTCCTTTCTAGCTATACAATCTTTGAACATGAGTAATAAATTGTCCTTGATTAAATCCCAAAAACAAAGATAAAATTCAACTGAGAGACCACAATTTCCGGGTGATTTCCTTAATTTCATTGAGTGTACAGCTTCAGTGATTTCTGAACTTAAAAGCTCACCTTCACAGCTCTCTTTGAATTTTTCAGAAATCGGGGGTAAATTCTTTAACATGTTCCATAAATGTGTCACATTTTGATTGATTAAATTCAGATATATATATAATTTGCAATATTATTGGGGTCAGAACTAATGATACCATTTACATTAAGAGATGCAATATTATTTCTTTTCCCATTTCTTTTTTCTGAACCAAAAAAAGTAACTGGAATTTTTTCCCCTCTTCTAACCACTTAGCCCTTGACCTGATGAAGGCACCCTTGGTGAGTTTCATATACATTCTATCAAGTTCTTCATTGAGACTTTTAAGTGCTTTTAATTCTTCTTCAGATAAACTGTGCCTAGAAGTTAACAACTGTAGCTGGTTCATTAAGAGATCTTCTTTGCTAGAGTTTAATTTTTTTTATTTCTTTGCTACGTTTCATTGCAACTTCTCTAACTTTAAATTTAAAGAATTCCCATGTTTGAATTGGACTCATTTCTTTTTCATTAAAAATATCTTTTGCAAGTAGTTTAACACTTTCCTTAAAATTTTTATCATCCAATAAATTGTTATTTAACTTCCAATATCCTCAGATGTTTTGAGTTTTCTTTAGAGCCCTTTAATCTAAGACTTATTATTTTATGATCAGACAGCGGAGCATGAGAATGAGAAACCTCTGAAATGAACTGTAATCCTTGTGATGATAAATACATAAGTCAATTCTCGACAGAGAGCATCTGCTAGAGTTGGTCCATGTATAATATTTGACACCGGGGTTCATAAACCTCCAAGCATCTGAACGCAAGAGGTGATCAGTTCTAAATGACGCAGGCTTAAAACCCAATTACAACGAAGACCTGGGAGGCCATCGATCCATTTCATCATCTGAGCGCCATTGAAGTCCCCTCCAATGATAAAAATAGGATCTTTGTACTTTCCCTTAAGGTCTGTCAGTTTTAAAGAGAGCTTAGAGAACATATCCTTTGCTTGAACCTATTTGCTTTGCAATGTTTATGGACCAAATAGGTCCATAAACATTGCAAGTAATTAACAAAAGATTGTCCACTTTTAAGACCAAAATAATCCACCGTCCTTCCTCTGAAATAGCAGACTCCAGTACATCACCATTAAATCTATTTAGTAGCACTGCAACTCCAGCGGAATGATTTGAGCCATGAGAAAAATACACTGTATCCCCCCACTGGGATTTCCAAAAACTTTCATCATCACTACATGAATGAGTTTCTTGTAAGAAAACTATATCTGCATTATAACGCCTACTAAAGAGAAAAACTACCTTCTTTTTTGTGCTGACATAATCCCCTTACACTGATAGAAGATAACTTTAATGGACCAAACTTAAAATTGGTCATACTTTAAGAAAATAAACTAACCAAAGATCAGCTGATGTCTGAAAAAACAAAACAAAACTTCTTACTATGGTAGAAAGATAATGAAATAGGTACTTACCAACAGTAAACCTCAACTATAACTTTAAGTACCAACCTACTCAATTGTGCATTTTAAACCATTTAGTATTATTAAAAGTCAATCCAACTGTGGCTTGTTTGCTGGAACACTTTGAGTGTTAAACTCAATGTTAACTTAACGGGTCACCATTTTTCCTTCAATATAAGCTTGTGCACCACGAAAACCGGCATGTTTTCCTTGCTTTCTGGCTGCTTCCACAAGTGACCAGTTTGTTTTTTTCCATTTTGTCGGCCTGTGTCAAATCTTCCTTGAAAAGTAGTTTCCGTTCTTTCAGGATCCCACTGTTTGTCTCTAAAGCAGCGTTTCTCAAACCTCTGCTGGAGGACCGCTTGTCCTGCATGTTTTACATCTCTCCCTGCTCCAAACGCAGCTGATTTAAGTGATCAGTTTTGTTATCAGGCAGCTTCGAGAGCTCATAACGAGTTGATCATTTGAATCAGCTGTGTTGGAGCAGGGAGAGATGTAAAACATGCAGGACAAGCGGTCCTCCAGCAGAGGTTTGAGAAACGCTGCTCTAAAGGATCGCATTGTGAAATGCACAAGGACGGGCCGACATGCATTTTCACGTTGCGCTCCAACTCTATGCACCGTGTCGACAAGAAAGCCCATCTTGTCTTTCTTCGGGAGTGAGCAATGCGAGAAGTCTTTGGAGCGCTGTTTCTTCGGTTCCGGGCTCTTAGTTGGTGTAAAAGATAACGGCGAGCACAATCCATCAAAGCCCTCGACTTCTTGTTCAAGCAGTGATGTACAGGTTTTGTTTCTAGAATCTCTTTTCGGTATGTTGATCTTGACGTTAAGCTAGCACTAGGCTAATGCAAAGCTAGGAAGTTAGCGTGTTACTTTTTCACGTTTATTTCACAAGACATCCGTGTTAGGTACTATTCCATTTATTCACAGTGTTCTTTTTCAAAACGTAGGCACAGCACACATAATACTTGGTTTATCTGTCTCTGTTGCGGTACAAATTATAGCTTCGGAGCTCACCACCCACTAATCGCACGGGTAGCCATCTTGACTCGGATTTACGACTTACTGGAGGACCGTGACTGGGACTGATGTCGTCACTTGGGACGGCGGGGCCGGGGGGGGGGCTCATTACATTGTTGTCAGTTCGTTCGGGTCGGTGTGAATAAAAGAGCACTCCCGGGGTCGCGCGGTGTATGGGGCACGCCACGGGAGCTGCCATTAAAAAGAGATCTCTGTCTCTCGACTCGTTCTTCCATACCGGCTTGTCACAATACTTTTCGTTTTAGTTGGCAGAACATCTTCCAGCGCGCCTGGGCTCAGGCCGCTGACTTTTGACCAATGACAGCGGACGCACAGAGTGACGTACGTACACTGAGGAGATGGGGGAGGGGGAGGTGAGCGTGCGTCAGCATGAACGAGGTGGATTATTTACAGACTTTCTTAAGCATTTTTGACGTCTTTGGAGGAAAAAATGGGAGTGAAGAGACGGGGGACACATCGTCCAAACGATGTTCAAATAACACAAAGGACAAACGACAAAATCGTAGTTACTTGTGAAGCCGGGGGAATTACACACGGGCCATTCAAATATAATTTTAGGGTCTTTATTCGGATAATAAAAATATGGATAGATAAAAGGTAAGGGGTTCACAACACCCCACTTGAGCTCTGTGGGTGTGAGAGGTTTTTTTTGGAGGGAACAACAGCTTCAATTCAATGCAGCTCAAAATACAAAGAAAAAAAAGAAAAAAAGAAGATACTTGTATAAAACCAAATCCAAATACGGCAGTGGCAGCTTCTATGGATAAACAGTATACACCACTCTTCGTATTCCCAAATGAAAATACAATGAGAAAATATAAAAATAAAACAATCTATTACACTGCTGTATTAGCATTAGCCAATTGTATGCACTGGAACACGCCCCCTCAGTCGCAGTGAGTGGCAGAACATCCCGCAACATGGCTGCTTCTAGTTGGGGAAACGGTGAAACCGGAATTATAACGCAAGATTATCTGCTTAAATTAAAGGAAGTTGGACTTGACAGTGACCCGTACATCTTAGCAAATAACCAGTAGTCAATGGGCATTAACATTTGGCCACAAATCGTGTTTCCTGATATTTATATGTACTTGATTTCTACGCCAGGGAAATACACAAAGCAAAGCCTGAAGGTATACAAAAGTCTTGGCGCTTGGTCGTGCTTCAAGGCGGGATTTGTTGGCGAAATTAAAGTGACGAGAACACCGATAGACATGCTGGTTGTATGTGGACAGGTCTGTACAAATATTTATTTTATTTTATTAAGTTACAACTATGAAAATTGTAACGTTAAGCCAACCATTCTCCCTTTTGTTTGTAGAACACAAAAGGACGTTTTTAAAAATATATGAAAAAACTTATGAAAGATGCTAAATATTCAATTGATGAGTAGTCAATACAGTGTATGACTTTTTGATTTTACCATTTAAATTTACCCAAAAATCCAACATAGCCTAACGTTAGCCTACCTGACACAAAATGGGAACCGCGAATCCACGATTCGGTGCCTGCGAATTGCTGCGACCCATTTGTTTCTCTTTACCTTATCTTTCGGTAGTCTGTAAAAAGATAACTCCGATTTCTTGTGAAATCTATTAGTGCAGTCTATCGCACAACTTCTCTTTCCCATTTTAGATGCGTTTTCGCTGTATTCAAGCTGGACGTTAACGCTGCATCTGTGACGTCACCCGCATACCCTCTTTTTGCCACTCAGTGCCACGTTTTTGTTTTTTTACTTTATTGATACTTCAAATACATTCACACAGAGCAAAATAGAGACACACGAGACACCACAAAAACAATAGATTGAAGATAAAAAACAAAGACACAAAAGAGAAAAGCAAATTATAAAAAATAAAAATAACAGAAAATAAATAAAGGCGAGATAATATTTTATGTAAACAGATTCAGAGATTTGCAAATGTTGATAATTTTTAAAGCCTCTGTGTTTTTTGAAGTAGAGATTGTCCTTATATATTGTTCAACTTCTTTTTTAAATGCAAAGAGTTCAGGCTTTCTGTTGGAGAATTTACATTTATGTATATGAAACTTGGCTAAAAATAAAAGCATATTTATAAAAAAGAATGCATCACCATCTTTGTGATTAAAATTATGAAACCCAAAAATAACATTATTATAGTAAAGGTGAAAATCAGAAAAGACAAAATCAGCGATAAACTTGTGGAAGTCTCTCCAGAATTTATAAGTGAACTGACATGACCAGAATAAGTGGACACATGTTTCAGGATGCATTTGGCAAAAAGAACATTCAACATCTATATCATTTTTAAACTTTGATAAATATTGTTCTGCAGGGTAGAATTTGTGTGGCAATTTAAATGAAATCTCTTTGACTTTGTTTGTTAAAAAAATCTTTGTGGTAACGACCAAACTTTCTTCCATTCAACATCATTCACAAAGTTGTTCCAAAAAAATGTTGCTGGTGGGACGGAAACTAGGCTATCCTGAAACATGGCTCTTATTCTGGAGTTCAGAAGTTTACAAGATGAGAAGCAGACAGTACCAAGAGGAGACTGTGACACATCAGGAAGGTTGAATGATATGAGAGGAGAGCTGCCAGAGGACCTGAATAACATGCACAAACCAGAAGGGATAGCATCAAAGACCACCGAAAATTCTCTAGGCGTTACTGGTACATTATATCTCATTAGAAATTCAGAGTAATTATATAGCAGCCCATCTTTTTTGAACAATTGACCAACTAAAACAAGACCATTGTTAAACCATCTGTCCAAAAACAATGTTTTGTTCTTATAAACAATATTACAGTTGTTCCAGATGAAACAATTCTGTGGAGAGAAATTGTGTTTGTATATCAATGCCCACGCTAAAAGGACCTGTTGATGGAAGTGAGAAAGTTTCAGAGGTATTTTTGGAATGCTATTATTACATAGCAGCAGGAAATTAAGGCCGTCTAAGTTTGAGAAACACATGATGTGAAATGAAATTCCAGATAGATGTGGGAATATTTTTTTATCCAATTTATCTTGAAGGTATTGTTGAGTGCACCAAAATCAATAAAATTCAAACCACCTTTGTCATACGCGCTTAAAGTAACAGATTTTCATAAATAGTGGGTTTTGTTTTTCCATAAAAAAATTGTTTAACATTTTATCAGTTGATTTGCAGAATGTGTTATCGACATGTAAGGACTGAGCAGCATAGGTTAGACGAGAGATTCCTTCTGCCTTCGAAAGCAGAACTCTACCCCTTAGAGACAAGTCTCTCTGCAGCCAGTGATTAAGGATTTTTTGGGACTTTTCTATAATAGGGCTGAAGTTTACAGAGCTTCTGGATTGCCTATCTTTAGTGATTTGAATACCGAGGTATGTTACAGTCTTTCACAGGAATCCCATGAATCGAGGTCGCCAAACAGTCTTTAACAGGCAAAAGTTCACATTTATTAAGATTAAGGAAAAGTCCAGAGGCTTTCGAGAAGGACTGGATACTGTTGATAGCGACAGAAACTTGCGAGGCATCTCTGAGAAAGAGAGCCGTGTCATCTGCCAGTTGACTTATAAATATTTCTCTGTCAGCTACGACCATACCCTTTAATGAACTGAGTTTAATATGTAAATTAAGGAGTTGTACAGAAAGAAGAAACAGATACACTGAAAGGGGGCACCCCTGCCTCACTCCACGTTTCAAAGAAAATCTTGGGGAAGTAACACTAACAAATTTTATGGAACTATTGCTATTGGAATATAAAGTATGAACTGCATTGCAAAGGGATTGACCAAAACCAAATTTCTAATAAGCAGTAATAATAAAATCATGTTCTAAGGAGTCAAAGGCCTTATAAAAATCCAAAAGAAGAATAAAACTCTCATCCTGCACAAATTCTGGGTAGTCTATTATATCTAAGATTAGTCTTATGTTATTTGAAATATGACGATTCTGCATAAACCCGGACTGACACTCGTCAATAACAATATCTAAAACAGGTTTTACTCTATTTGCAAGAATCAGCGCTAGTATCTTGTAATCGTTGTTCAATAAGGAAATTGGTCGCCAATTATCTAAGAATAAGGGGTCCTTTCTAGGTTTGGGCATCAGGGTGATTAGGCCTTGAGATAAAGTGGGAGGGAGCGCACCCCTATCAATACTTTCCTTAAAGACTTCCACAAGAAATGGGGCTAAGCTGTCAGAGAACTGCTTATAAAGTTCGGCAGTAAGGCCATCTGTACCAGGAGACTTATTAACTTTTAGACACTTTATAGCATCTGCGACCTCATTCAGAGAAATTGACCTATCATAGAGTTCCCTGTCAGCCTCACTCAGCTGAGTAATACTATCTATGGAGTTAAAAAAATCAGAAGCAGCTTGAGGGCAATAACTGGAAGAGTAGAGTTTACTATAAAAATTAGCACAATACTTTGCTATGGTATTCTTATCGTTAGAAATTGTCCCATTAATATTTAGTTGTAGAATAGAGTTAGTGCTGGATTGGTGTTTCTCGAGTCTGAAAAAATATGCAGAGTTTTGCTCTCCTTCTTCAAGCCACTTTTTGCGAGACCTAACAAATGCTCCTTCAGCTCTGTGCTTATAAATCTCATCTAACCTATGCTGCAAGTCAAATTAGTTCTGCCTTATCACAATCGTTGAGAGCCTCTTTTGGTTTGGATGTTAAAGATGTAATCTTATGTATTGTTTCATTCTCGTCAGCCCTTTTCTTTGCCAAACAAATGCTATATTTACGAAAAAATTTGCCAAGTTCATATTTCAAAAGCTCCCAGTTGTTACAAAACATATTTTCAGCCCGAGCTTTGCTCCAGTTAAGCCTTATTAAACGATGAACTTCAGTAACTACTTCCTTATGCTCAAGGATAGTATTGTTAAGCTTCCAATATGACGCTTTAGCATCAGAAGACGATGACAAAGAGATATTTAAGTGAATTGTTTTGTGATCTGAAAGCGGCGTAGGAAAAATGTCAGTTTTAACTTCTTTCAAGTCTTTTGAAATAAGCCAATAATCAATCCGTGAGTGACTGGTTTGTGTCTTATTGCACCATGTGTATGCTCTTTGAGCTGGATGAGAATCCCTCCATGAATCTAACAAATCAAATCTTTGTGCAAACAACTTTACATGTGAGTTAGAGGAGTCTAAACCCCTAGAAGGCCACCTATCCATGCAATTATCAAATACAACATTAAAGTCTCCACCAAAGATTATAAAAGAACCTGGATATTTGGACAGCCAGTGCAGTAAACGCTCTTCCAACCTGTCAAAATAAAGATTATTCTCTGTTTGACTGTTAAATCCATACACATTGACTAAAATATAGTGTGTGCAACCTCAAGTATCAGAAAAATATAATGACCGTCTTCATCACAGTCAGAGATTAAGATTTTTCCATTAAATCTGTTTTTCAGTATACAAACACCAGCAGAACGCTCTGTACCATGGGGCAACCACAAATCATTTCCCTACTGCGACCTCCAGAAACACTTGTCTTGCTCAATTGAGTGGGACTCTTGTATAAAGCAAAAATCTGTGCCAAACTGCTTACAATATAAAAATATGGCTTTATGTTTCACATTGCTTCTTAAACCTCTCGCATTTAAAGAGATAATAGACAATGACATAAGGATAAAGCAAGGAAAGAAAAAAAGAAAAAAGGACAAATAAGTGAACGCTTAGACCAAATAAGTGAAGTGGTTAAATTGAGAACCTGTGGTCACTTAAGAGAGTACTGTTGAAGGTGAGAACTGCAAACCCCGGATGAAGGACCAGTGAACTTGAGCCATAACAAAACGTATTTATAATAAAATACAGCCAAAGTAACATATAGCTCACCTCATGTGAGTGTGTGAGTTTTGAAGGCAAAAAGTGAAATCTCTCACTCGTTTTAAATAGTCCAACAAAAATAGCTGCTGTTCAACTCACACAATACTCAATGTATGCATGAGTGCTTAAAATAAAGTGCATATTCAAATTATAAATAACTGAGAAATATATGGCAGCTTAAACCTGGTTAGCTTTTGAGTGCAATTAAACCTAATATCAAGTAACAAGAAGAAAGAGCAGTCAATGTTAGAGAGGAATAGAAGGCAGTGAACCGTGTATTACTTCAGTTTGTACCTTGTGCTACCTCAGAAAACGTCATTGAGGTGGAAATATTTCTTTCCCATTCAAAAAACGCTAACTTATTTTCCTTGCGTGCTTTATCCACGGCGGGCCAGAGTCGGTTTCTCCGGTCGCGGTCATCAGCTGACAGATCCTCTGCCAGCTTTAAGTTGTTGTCTTTCAGGAAGGCTGACTTCTTTGCGGCCCGCCAGACAGCATCACGGTGGACCCTGGATGTGAACTGCATGATGACGCCTCTGGGTTGGTTGTTGCTGGGTTTCTTAGGACCGAGGCGGTGCACCGTATCTACGACGTCTGGTAGTTTATCCTTCGCCTCCGGTAAAACAGACTGGCACACCTGGATAACCTCTTGCCGCAAGTCTTGCTTCTCCTTCTCGGTCAAGCCGTATTGTTTTAAATTCCAACGGCGTGAATAGCTCTCCAGGTGAGAGATCCGCGTCTCCTGTGTTTCAGCGTATGCCTTGTATTTTTCAAGCTGTGATTCAACGTTGACAACTCTGTCCTTCATATCATTTATCTCAGCACATACAGCATCAAATGACTCTTTCACGGCTGTGATTTGTTTAGTGTTCTCTTGAACTGCCATTTTCACCTCGGAGATCACTGTGGTGTTGCCACTGACCATTTTTTCCAGCGTATCCGACCTCGAGTTAATCAGGCTAGTAAGAGCCGTGAGCTGGGAGAGAACAGTAGTTGTCTCCGCGTCCCCAACTTTTCTTAGCTTACCGGCAGGAGAGCAACATGGTGTGAGAGGAAGCGAAGGAAAGTCTTCTTCCATCAGGGCAAATTGTGGTGGTTCGGGTACCGCTTCGAGATAGTCATGCATGGAGTCAAGAAAAGTATTTTTACCGTCAGCAGGCTTATCAGGTGTCAAAGTTGACTTCTTGGGTTGGCTAACGTTAGCAGGCTTGCTAGCGGGGCTGATGTTAGCTGTAGACTTCCTAGGTTCGTTCTTTCTTTTCTCAAGTTTTCTCATTTTGGTTTGTTGTCAGCAAAAGTTGCGGGTGAGTAGTAATTGTCCAATAGGCACAAATAAAGCCCTTGTTCACCGTATTTAGTTAAAAAAAAACAATTAAGTTTGCAGAGCTCACAAAAACGTCACCGCTCAGAGCGCCATCTTGGCCATCTCTCCACTCAGTGCCACGTTACCGCTGAGAGTTCCGCGTCTGTGACGTCACCCGCATACCCTTAATTGTTGTCTTAGCGTTAGCCTGTTGTCTTGAAGTCTACATCAGCGAAATCAATTAGCTAACTCCCTCGCCGTCCCTGTAGGTCAAGGAAACCCCCTGAAAAACCTGATTTGTAGTTAGAGTGGCCAGAACTTGTTGGGGCACAATCCCTTTTCTGGGTCCACCAGAGCTGGGGCAGTCTACCTCCACTCTGAGTTAGCCGCTTTTATATTGTTCTTTCAGTAAATATTATGTTTTTGGTTAGACCCATATTTACTCATCTGTGAGTGATCGTGGGAGTTTATTTCAAAGTAATGGTTTTGCTCAACGAGGGGTGGAGGGATGTTATATCTTGTAGTTAGTTCGCTGCCCACTGGGGCGGGGTGGGGCAATAGAAGGGAGAAGTAAGAAAATAGAAAAGTACATGTTAAAAAATGGAAAATAAACAGCTGGTGTGGACGGTTATTGGGCAGTCGTGTCGTTTCTGCTGTATAATGAGGAACAGGTCTAGAGACTCACGTTGCGTCTACATGAGACCACGTCCCAACGTGTGATTGAGTTCGTGGAGAAGGCTCGTCTAGCACAACACGGACAGTCGAAAACCAGGCAACGATAGAAGTTAGACCTACTTGCTGCACGCCAGAAACATCGGCAGGCAATGGACGGCACCCTCAACGGCAGAGAGATGGACATCAGACACACGCCGGCGATGTGGACAAGTGGATGAAGAATCTGTCTGACAGACAGCTCCCCCGGGCGGGGAAAAAGACATCCTTCCTAAGGGGCTGAATTTTGCTGTTACACCTTTGCTGTCACGCCGAGGCAAATCCAGCTAGTGGAACGTATCACAGCCACGGAATCAGCAGTCCGTAACAACAGCATCACGGACATGGAACTGGAGCGACTGCGGACGAAAGTTTCAGCCTGCCTCAGTAATGTGAAGCCGCCACCGTCCAATATCAGCAGGGAGGAGAAGAATGCACTCATGACTCTCATTAAGGACAATAACACCATCGTCCTTCCAGCGGACAGAGGTAAATGCACTGTTGTATTAAACCAGACAGACTATCATAAGAAAGTTATGGCGTTAGCGACATAAATACTTATGAGCCCCTGAAACGAGATCCAGACAGTTCTGACAAGAAAAAGGTGATAGATTGTGTAAAGCTGTCAGAACAGGACAGTGCTATTGACAGAATTTTGTACCACAAATTATACCCAGGGGAAGCTACACCTAGTCTGTATGATTTACCTAAAATACATAAACAGGATGTGCCATTACGGCCTGTTGTTTGCATGATTAACTCAGTGACCTATACCAACTCTTAAGTTTCTGGCATCTCTTCTTAACCCGTTGGTAGGCAGTAATAACATCACATTCAAAACGCTATGGATGTTGTGGATGAGGTGAGGAACATCATTATGGAGGGGAATGAAACAATGGTCTCTTATGATGTTAAGTCGCTCTTCACGTGTGTTCCTGTTGATGAAGCAGTGGAGGTAGTCTGTATGAAATTATAAAACGACCCCACCCTTAGCAATAGGACCACCCTTAACACTGACCAAGTGTGTCTGCTCGTGAAGCGGTGTCTTCAGTCCAAGTACTTCACATACAGGGGGCAGTACTATAGCCAGAGGCATGGGTGTGCTATGGGTTCCCCAGTCTCACCTGTAGTGGCCAACTTGTATATGGAGGAAGTGGAAAAGAGGGCTCTGATGTCCTATCCAGGGGCACCACCTAGCCATTGGTTCAGATTTGTGGACAACACCTGGGTTAACATTAAATCTTAGGACATACCACATTTCACTGACCACATGAACTCTGTGGACAACCACATCAAGTTTACCAGGGAGGATGTGAAAAATGACAGGTTAGCCTTCTTACACTGCGAAATTGCAGTTGGTGATGGGGAACATGTGATTGTTGATGTTTACCATAAACCAACACATACTGATCCGTATTTAAGGTTTGACTCTCATCATCTACCGGAGCACAAACTAGGAGTCATCAGGACGCTGTACCACTGAGCTGACAACGTCCTCGCCGACACAGCGGCCGAGGAAGGGGAGAAATCCCACATTAAACAGGCCCTGGTTAAGTGTGGTTATCCTAACTTGGTGTTTGTCAAAGCCAGCAAGACGCCCAAACAGTGCACCAGCCAATCGAAGAGAGGAGAAGGACAACAGATGCGTAAATGTAAACCAGTGGTGAAGCTGTATGTGGCAGGAGTGTCGGAATAGTTGAGACGCGTATTTTCCAAACACCGCGTCTCAGTTGCTTTCAAACCCCGGAACATGCTGCGCCAGAAGTTGGTCCACTCCAAGGATCGGGTCCCCCGGCACAAACAGAGCAATATAGTGTACACTGTTAAGTACCAAGATTATTGCCATGACTTGTACATTGAGGAAACCAAACAGACGCTGGCCAAGAGGATGACACAACACAACAGAGCTAACACGTCAGGCCAGGACTCCACAGACTACACCATCTACAGGCCAGTGGCCACTCTTTCAAGGATGAGGATGTGCACATCCTTGATAGGGAGGAACGCTGGTTTGAACGGGAAGTCAAAGAGGCCATCTATGTATAGAGGGAATGACCATCTCTGAACCGGGGGGGGGGGCTAAGAGTACATCTGTCACCATCTTACAATGCTGTGATTGCAACTGTTCCCCAGTTCTCTGTGAATATTACACATGGCCTTTGAAACTCTTAATGGTCACAGCAATTTGCACATGAAACTGGTTGTTGGTTTGAGTCGTTATGCCACTGTGTTGTTTATAAGGGTGGTGATACCTGCAGTCAGTTGAGACTGAAGAGGTCACTTAGATGAGTGATGAAACATTTCTTTCTCATTAAATGTTGTGTCCAGGTGAACTGATTCTGTGTATTTGCTTTAGTGTTGCCACACACTTGACCCACCTCAAGGAGAATATTGGAAGAACAAAGTAGGTTTGGATAACTTTTATAACAGGTCTAATATAAAAAAAGAATATACAAAAGTATGATAGTTCTTAAAACATCCAATAATGCAGATTCATTGCATAGACTTATTTACATAACAACCTTTTCTTTCCACAGACACCTCATAATCCTATAATGTGACGTCATCAATTTATGAGATGGGAACAGAAATATGTATTGATGTCATCTACCAAACCCTACTCTGATGACAGTTGACCATGACCCGCTAAGCATGTTGCGTGTGTGTGTGTGTGTGTGTGAGAGAGAGAGAGAGAGAGAGAGAGAGAGAGAGAGAGAGAGAGAGAGAGAGAGAGCATGTGCAGACACACAGATACAGGTTGGATCAAAAACCCCAGGGTAATTACTTTTTAATTTCCTTGAAATGAAATTTAACAGAAGGGCAATAACAAGAGCGCCGGACTGTGCAAAAGTCATCTCAGAGATTATAAATCAACCCTGAACTCTTACTGTGTGTGTGTCTGTGTCCATCCCCTGATAAAACACACTTTGAGGGTCAGTACTGAGAACCAAAATCATCCAGTAGATGTCGAGCAGGAAACCAGAAATATCAGATTGGTATTTGGAAAGCCCGTACTGTACTGTACCAATTTAATGAGGTCATCGCAAAAAAAGCTGTTAGATACAATGCAATGCACTAACATTTGCAATGATTCACTACATTGAGCTTATGTGTGCTATTAGTGGACGAGATAATGAATACTCACCCCAGCCTTTGACACCGTGGGAACTCGGTTCTTTGCCTAAAGAGAAACCAAACCCTTTGTGATTTAAGTGACTGGTCCCAGAATACATTAACATCCATCATTATGTCTCCAGAAGACATCGTGTGTGTCTCTAGTGGACACTATGTTTTCTTATTTACATGAGCAGTTTTTATCCCTGACTGGTCGAGCCTTTGTCCAGATTGGATGCCTGGACAGACCTGGACAGACCTGTCCAGACCTGGCTCATGCAACAAAGCTGCACATTGTCTTTTGCTCGCAATCTCCCATAACTATGGACCATCTATGAAACGAAATCAGTATTCTCCAGGTACCTCTTAACAAGAGAAAGACGAGAGCACATTGTCATTTAAATGAATGCAATCCATCAAAAGCAGATGATGCTTTTTCAAGCAGGACAAATAATGCATCTGCACTGTTTCATTTTTGAAAGAAGTCCTTTCATTAAGGGGTGATTCAACATGCACCGGTAATGTAAAATGTCTCATCATCGTTAGACCATTTTGCCTGGCTGAAAATAATACATCTGCTTTGCATATACAAACCTGATTAAAACAAATAAGGTAAACTCAAGGCCAGTGAATGTTATGGTTCCTGTTGGAGCGTCACTGACTTCAAATGACTTTCAGTCTTTAGCATCAAATACGTTTAAGATGGTAAAGGGGAGCGTCATCAGGTCCTTCAACATTTTACCTGATTTGTTGGTGTGAACCTTCAATCCTTTGTAAACCCATTTCAAAATTTATTTTAAATATTATTGTAAACTTACTGTAAACACACCCAACAACATATATATATATATATATATATATATATATATATATATATATATATATATACACTACCGTTCAAAAGTTTGGGATCACCCAAACAATTTCGTGTTTTCCATGAAAAGTCACACTTATTCACCACCATATGTTGTGAAATGAATAGAAAATAGAGTCAAGACATTGACAAGGTTAGAAATAATGATTTGTATTTGAAATAAGATTTTTTTTACATCAAACTTTGCTTTCGTCAAAGAATCCTCCATTTGCAGCAATTACAGCATTGCAGACCTTTGGCATTCTAGCTGTTAATTTGTTGAGGTAATCTGGAGAAATTGCACCCCACGCTTCCAGAAGCAGCTCCCACAAGTTGGATTGGTTGGATGGGCACTTCTTTGAGCAGATTGAGTTTCTGGAGCATCACATTTGTGGGGTCAATTAAACGCTCAAAATGGCCAGAAAAAGAGAACTTTCATCTGAAACTCGACAGTCTATTCTTGTTCTTAGAAATGAAGGCTATTCCATGCAAGAAATTGCTAAGAAATTGAAGATTTCCTACACCGGTGTGTACTACTCCCTTCAGAGGACAGCACAAACAGGCTCTAACAGGTACTATTTAATGAAGATGCCAGTTGGGGACCTGTGAGGCGTCTGTTTCTCAAACTAGAGACTCTAATGTACTTATCTTCTTGCTCAGTTGTGCAACGCGGCCTCCCACTTCTTTTTCTACTCTGGTTAGAGCCTGTTTGTGCTGTCCTCTGAAGGGAGTAGTACACACCGGTGTAGGAAATCTTCAATTTCTTAGCAATTTCTCGCATGGAATAGCCTTCATTTCTAAGAACAAGAATAGACTGTCGAGTTTCAGATGAAAGTTCTCTTTTTCTGGCCATTTTGAGCGTTTAATTGACCCCACAAATGTGATGCTCCAGAAACTCAATCTGCTCAAAGGAAGGTCAGTTTTGTAGCTTCTGTAACGAGCTAAACTGTTTTCAGATGTGTGAACATGATTGCACAAGGGTTTTCTAATCATCAATTAGCCTTCTGAGCCAATGAGCAAACACATTGTACCATTAGAACACTGGAGTGATAGTTGCTTGAAATGGGCCTATCCAGGGGCACCACCTAGCCATTGGTTCAGATTTGTGGACAACACCTACTATATATATATATAGTAGCGAATTCGAACCCGTTAGTCGACTGGTTAACGTGTTGCGTGCGCCCAGAGGCGTGAAGGAGCTGATATGCTGAAGCGCGTCCCCGAAGGAGGGGGGGTAGTGTAACGTGCATGGATAAGTAGAGACGTTGGTCCTTGACTAACGGGGCGGACCCTTTAGTCGACTGGTTAACGTTGTCGCTTGCGGAGTGGGAGATATGGGTTCACGTCCGGGGTGTGGCGACGGTCTCTCAGACTGCCCCCCGAATTCGCTACTATATATATATATACATTCACCGGCCACTTTATTAGGTACACCTTGCTAGTACCGGGTTGGACCCCCTTTTGCCTTCAGAACTGCCTTAATCCTTCGTGGCATAGATTCAACAAGGTACTGGAAACATTCCTCAGAGAGTTTGGTCCATATTGACATGATAGCATCACGCAGTTGCTGCAGATTTGTTGGCTGCATATCCATGATGCGAATCTCCCGGTCCACCATATCCCAAAGGTGCTCTATTGGATTGAGATCTGGTGACTGTGGAGGCCATTTGAGTACAGTGAACTCATTGTCATGTTCAAGAAACCAGTCTGAGATGATTCGAGCTTTATGACATGGCGCGTCATCCTGCTGGAAGTAGCCATCAGAAGATGGGAACACTGGTCATAAAGGGATGGACATGGTCAGCAACAATACCCAGGTAGGCTGTGGCGTTGACACGATGCTCAATTGGTACTAAGGGGCCCAAAGTGTGCCAAGAAAATATCCCCCACACCATTACACCACCACCACCAGCCTGAACCGTTGATACAAGGCAGGATGGATCTATGCTTTCATGTTGTTGATGCCAAATTCTGACCCTACCGTCCGAATGTCGCAGCAGAAATCGAGACTCATCAGACCAGGCAACGTTTTTCCAATCTTCTATTGTCCAATTTTGGTGAGCCTGTGCGAATTGTAGCCTAGATTTCCTGTTCTTAGCTGACAGGAGTGGCACCCGGTGTGGTCTTCTGCTGCTGTAGCCCATCTGCCTCAAGGTTCGACGTCTTGTGCGTTCAGAGATGCTCTTCTGCATACCTCGGTTGCAATGAGTGGTTATTTGATGTACTGTTGCCTTTCTATCAGCTCGAACCAGTCTGGCCATTCTCCTCTGACCTCTGGCATCAACAAGGCATTTTCGCCCACAGAACTGCCGCTCACTGGATATTTTCTCTTTTTCGGACCATTCTCTGTAAACCCTAGAGATGGTTGTGCGTGAAAATCCCAGTAGATCAGCAGTTTCTGAAATACTCAGACGAGCCCGTCTGGCACCAACAACCATGCCACGTTCAAAGTCACTTAAATCACCTTTCTTCCCCATTCTGATGCTCGGTTTGAACTGCAGCAGATCGTCTTGACCATGTCTACATGCCTAAATGCATTGAGTTGCTGCCATGTGATTGGCTGATTAGAAATTTGCGTTAACGAGCAGTTGGACGGGTGTGCCTAATAAAGTGGCCGGTGAGTGTATATATAAACTTCGTTAAAAGAAACACTCAACGATAGGGAAAGTGCTCAACAAATAGGGAGCAAAATAATCCAGTGACTCAAGTAAATTCTTTATGAGACAGTACAAGCCTGTTTCATGCCATAAAATTACACGTAAAGCTTTCCCGTGTTACTTTATTCAATCAATCAAGTTTTATTTTTATAGCGCTTTTCTAGCTGCAACAGCCACTCAAAGCGCTTTAAAATTCATTCACACACACACACACACACACACACACATACAAATGATATCGTCATTGCAATGCAATTACCAATGACATCCAAATTGAATTCATTAAAGTTGTTAAACTGAATATAGCAACACATTAAAATTGGTCCAGGACAGAGGTAGTTGAAAGCAGCGATGAGCAGCAAGAGCTTAAATGAATTGTCTCTTGGCATCCACCAGCTTCTCCTTCTCTTCAGCCGTTTACCTCACTGGAATAAAGATTTTACAGCTCATCTTTTTTCATTCCCTTCTCCTCAGACACATGATTACGCAGAATAAAATACTGTTCCATATTTTTAACTGTACACTCTCATTAGTTAATTGACTGAGAACTATTCTTTCTTTCTTTTTTTTTAAAAATCGGATCAATCATTTCAACTTGTATTCACTTACATGAAGTAGGCGAGTTACCTATCATCACTCATCCACACTTAGGTGAAACGTTGCTTTGGTGTGGTGTCTGACTGTATCCACTGCCGAGAACCAGTAACCTGCACAGGCACATCCACTCACAGCACGTCGGGGCCTTACTTTTTTGGGGGGGGGGGGGTTGGGGTTGCCCCTTTTTCTCCCCAATTGCCCTTTCGCAAAGTACCGCCCCAGAACGGTGCTTGTCCAATCCTACCTTAGCAACGGTTTCTATGTGAGGGAGGTCCGTCAAGCTTTCAAACACACAGCAAAATGCTGAAACGGTGTGCCTATGGGAACTGCAAATCGGATACTAGATATCTGAAAAGTTTGGAGGGGGTGTAATTTTCTTTCCCTTCCCGAAACCCAGAACGCAAGAAGCGCAATGTCGGCAATAGATTTGGCAGTATAGCAGACCCCATGGCCAGCTTAATCCATCCAAAATCAACAAAAAATACCTGTCTGCTCCAAGCTAAGCTTGCTACTAGCTATTATTGATAGCTAATACAGCTATTACTGTTACTTTTACCCACACAATGATTATTACCAATATCAACGTATTACTGACTAACAAAATAACATCATTAATGTACCTGATGAACATAACCAGCTTAGTCTGTGGCCAGAGATACCTAATTTAATGATAGCTAATGATAGCTAGCCCACTAACATAACTTTGTTATGCTAGTCACAGGTTGGCCAGGTTCCACCTTTCATTTCAGAGCATAAAGACCCGCGGGGAGGGTCGGCTGGGATGGTCTCTGGCCAGTCTGACCTCCTCATATCCGGCCTATTTTAAACGTTTCTCCCCCTCTGTGAGCTCCAGGTGGGGACCGGTCGTTCGAAAAGTCATCCCGCCCGCGGGGGCATCTCGTTTGCCTTATTTTGTTGAAAATACTGGTTCTGGTCCGAAGGTAAAAAAAAATAATTTTTAATCATGGGGCGGTTCCCCCGGCCCCGGGGCATGTCCCTGGCCGCCCTGCGACCCCCAGGAGCCCATACAGAACCCCCGAAAAAGCCTGGATAAAAGAACGCTATGGAGAACCTTGGTCAAAATCAACACTATAATATGGTGATGTTGACAATTATCAAAAATATACCAATAATAGCTGAAATATGTAACTTACCCTACAGTGCAAGAGCACAATTGGTCCACAATATGTTTCAGAATTAGTTGATGGGGTTTCTCTTTCTTTGATTGTGACCGGTAAGCTTTACCCTCAATTACAGTCGCACCCGGCAGCCCGGAGTCCACGCAAGTCAGTTTTACTTTTAATATTCTGAATGTATCCCGCCACCGCATACTGTAGCCCCTCCTGCCTTTCACGGGATGATATTAAGGATGAATTACTCCAAAATACATCACCTATTTTCTCTGGGAATGCGCCGATTTCTTCCTTCATGATTTGGTGTTTTCCGGCTACTTCCTGGATGGTTCTGAAACGCTTGAAGGGCATAGCAACAGTAACTAAGGGGGGCGGGACTTTGCGAAAGGTCAATTGTATCCGGCCAATTATCCCATTCTTCCGAGTCGTCCCGGTCGCTGCTCCATCCACTCTGCCGAGCCAGGGAGGGCTGCAGACTACCACGTCTCCTCCACTACATGTGGAGTCGCCAGCCGCTTCTTTTCACCTGACAGTGAGGCGTTTCGCCAGGGCGACATAGTGCGTGGGAGGATCACGCTATTCCCCCCATTTCCCCCTCCCCCCGAACAGGCGTCCCAACCGACCAGAGGAGGCGTTAGTGCAGCGACCAGGACACATACCCACATCCGGCTTCCCACCAACAGACACAGCCAATTGTGTCTGTAGGGACGCACGACCAAGCCGAAGGTAACACGGGGATTTGAACCGGCGATCCCCGTATTGGTAGGCAATTAAATAGACTGCCACACTACACACAACAATCATCAGATTAGTGGCGCCCCCAAGGGGTGGCCATGGCCACCCTGATACTATCCCTTCCCCCCCCCGCTGCCCCCCCACACACAGCCACGAGTCGCATATGCAGAATATGCTTCTGATTATGCATAATATGCTTCTATCTGATATTTTACATTAGGTGCTGTTCATTTAAATCAATAATGTATATTTTTCATAATAATTCATGTAAAAAACAAAAAACAAATGCATAGCCAGGCAGCGAGCCACTTTTGATCGTCCGTCCAGGGTCCGAAATTAACACTCGCCACCCGCCAAAGGCGAGTAGATTTTTTGATTGGCGAGTAAATCTCAGAAGCCTACCCGCCAAATGGCGAGTAACAAAAAAAGTGGAATCCAACCACTTAATCCCCCCCCCATCTCTCTCGCTCTCTCTCCACTTAGCAACAGCAATAGCATAGCAACAACAATAACAGAAATTAACCAATCAGAGTGCATTGGAATGTTGCTAGACGCTGCTGGCGGGTAACATTACACACACACTCGAGAGGAACAACGACAGCAGCACCGTCAAACTCGGTACTAGCCTACTCTATTCTTTTAACTAACGTTAGCGAGCAACACCCATAGGCCGCGGAACGCATTTCGAATGGGTAGGGCCAAGAATGACGTGACGTCCCCCCCCCCCAGCCACACTGGTAACGCATTTATTATTATTTATTATTGCCGTTTTCATTTGTCCTGATTATAGCCTACACTTGAGTCACAATCAAATATTATAATCAGTATGATTAGAAAGCATAAATCATTTGACACGTCAAGTCCAGTTGCATAGGATTAAAAAATGTCAACGCTCACCACCCCGTCTTGAACGTTCCCAGAGAAATTCCTCCGTCTCTCGTTGTGCTGGATGACGTCACTGGCAATGGCGAGACCATCCACATTGGCCAAAGCATCCCTGAGTGTGTGGCTGCACATCAAGTCATTGAGTCTCCTTTGAGTCATTGTTGACCTTAGATAAGTCTTCATACGACGAAGGGTTGAGAAAGACCTCTCGGCGCTGGCAGTTGACCCGGGAATTGTATAAAACAATTTCAACAGCCTGTGTACATCTGGCGATAGGCTCATAACGTTGAGGGTAGCGGTGGCAGAGGGGCTAGTTGGAGCAGCGACAGTTAAGACATTCTACTTCTGGTTCCTCAGAGGGCTCATACGCCCATTTCACGCCGCGGCCATCTTGGATTTAAAAAAAACCAAGCGGTGGGAACTTAGCCACGCCCCCTTCTTACTTCATTGAAAACACTGCTGGAAGCAACATGTACTGCTGTGTACCAGCAGTTGTATTGTACTGTCAGTACAATACAATTTTTCAAACATGTAGATTACTGCATTGTATAATATGTATATATATATATATATATATATATATATATATATTCACTAATCTTTCAATAGTGGATAGTTCTGTTCTGACACATCATCTTGATAACAGGAAAATGTGTGGATTTATATTGCTTCCCACATGTATGACATATTCTCATGTGTCCAGTGAGGTTTGGGCGATTCTACCTGATCATGACTACGACGTGAAGCCCCTTTCTGTGGAAGACCAGCTTGACGCAGTAAAGAAACGCATCGCTTTACTGGAGAACGAAAATAAAAAGCTGAAAAGTGAGCGTTTTGGTCTAGAACGCTTCCAGTGTGCGCCCAGTCTGATCAGGTTTTACACTGGTTTTAAGGATTACCACACCCTCAAAGCACTCTTCCTAGCTTTACAACCCACTGCAGAGTCCATGGTGCGATGGACTCAAATGCAAAGGAACAGCCATAACCTAGAACACATTTCTGTGTCTGGCTTCCATGCAGAGCATTTATCGCTGATTGATCAGTTTTTCCTGTTCTTGTGCCGTGTGAGGCAGGGCTTTTTTTGCTCTGGATTTATCTGTACGATTCAATGTGTCGTCAGCCACAGTCAGCAGGAACTGTACGACGTGGGCCAACTATTTGCTCTTTATGTTAGGGACCCTCCCAATATGGCCTAGTAGAGCAGCAGTAGACGAGCTAATGCCACCAGTATTCAGGGAATTCTACCCAAACACAAGCGTGATACTAGACTGCACAGAGATCTGCATCGAGACAGCTCGTTCGAAGGTTTTGAACACCATGATATACTACCATTATAAAAGTAACACTACACTGAAATCCCTAATTGGGATCACTCCCTCAGGGTCAGTTAGCCTGGTAAGTAATTTATACACAGGATGTATTTCTGATAAGGAGATAACTAAGAGGTCAGGTGTTCTGGACCTCTTAGAGTCAGGTGATGAGGTCATGCCTGATAAGGGCTTCCTTATCAAAGACCTGCTTGATGAAATAGATGTAAAACTTGTCATCCCTGCATTTTTAGGCCCAAGTGGACAGTTTAGCTGTGATGAGCTCACAGACACACAGAGTATTGCTGGCTTGAGAATACACGTCGAACGGTCAATAAGACGCATAAAGGGGTACCACATTTTTGATGGAGTCATACCCCTTTCACTAAGTGGAACAGTCAACCAACTGTGGACTGTGTGTGCTCTCCTAACAAATTTTCAGGGACCACTGTTTTAAACCTTTGTTAAATTCGGCTGACAAGAAAATAGCGCACACAAACCTTAGATAGATTGAAACATATTTAACTTCATTTCAGTACAGTCCCATTTTTTAGCCCACACCTTGAGATGAGCAATCACTATCTTAGTTTAGTAAACAATTGATGATTTGAGTTGGTAGCGAGTTCCAGTTTATTGCTACAACAGAATGACAGTTGACCGAACATATTTTAGTTTAAAATGAACCAACAGTTTTGTTAAAGGACAAAGAATGAAAATATTGTAGATGGGACAATCTAATGTATAAATATTGAATGTACAGTATAAAAATGAAATGTATCTTATTTTTTATTTTATTGTGATTAAACAGCTTCTTTGAATACAGCCCTGTGTGTGCGTCTCTCCTCCCTGGCACAGGAGAGGCAGAAAGTACTCGAAAAAGAAAAGATCCAGCTTAGTTTTCATATTCTCCCATTCCTCCGCATCAAAGTAGATTCGCTCCAGGTGGTAGTCATCTCGGCACTTCACAAAAAAGTCACACATCATCCCTGTGATTCCCATTTGTCCCATCATCTGATTGTAGTAGGCATTGCTGTGTTTGAGAGCAAAAGATCCATCTAGTCTTAGAGAAAGGTACTTGCACTCCACAAAGCTGTCCACATCAGGACACTTGATTTCCAGCAGTCCCTGAAGCTGACCGGAGTCATCCACCACCTTTCGGTCAGGGGGGGCACCCAAATGTGGGGCGTTGGGGTTGATGGCGAAACCGCAAGTGGTGACCGAGTGTCCAGTTACTTCCTCATACTGTATAGCTGCAACGGGCTCCAACTCAATTCCTCTCATCATGGCCTCCCTTACCAAAAAGTATGATACTTATAGTATACTTTTTATAAACTAAGTATACTTTAAGTATAATTTTCATAATCTTATACTTGTATAAGTATACTTTAAATTAACTATTCATGAGTATACTTAAACCAAAGTATACTTGTTATAATCTTATACTTGTGTAAGTATACTTTAAGTTAACTTTGAATTTACTATTCAGGAGTATACTTAAACCAAAGTATACTAAAAGTATAACTAATGTATACTTGGCCTATTATAAACTGACACAGAATAAGTCGAAGTATACTTTAAGTATAGCTATAATTTATAAATAAGTGTATAAGCCTAAGCCAGTACTTTCAGTAAATCAGCCCTCCCTGCTGAAAAAAATCTTACAAACCATTAGCCATTTCCCATAAGGAAATATCTGAGAATCTTAAAGGGGACCAAATATGCCAAAGTAACACACCAAATATGTTGTTCTTGCCTAAAAAATGTGTTATCTTATGTCCTTTTGTCAGAACAGACATTTTTTGGTCCTGTTTCGACCATTTCTTTACCCCATTTTCTGACCTCAAGTTCAACCGTCCTGATTTTATGAGCATTAATAAGGGGAAAGACTTCTGCTGCAGACGGGCCTTAAACATGTGACCCTATGTTTTCAAGTTGGTAGATTTTAAAAAATCAGATTGTTATACCTGTGATTAGCTAGTTTTAAGTTCTGTGGTCCCATGATGAC
Organism: Lampris incognitus; assembly: GCF_029633865.1. Classification (NCBI taxonomy): domain Eukaryota; kingdom Metazoa; phylum Chordata; class Actinopteri; order Lampriformes; family Lampridae; genus Lampris; species Lampris incognitus. Next base: position 23,082,164 of record NC_079216.1, on the reverse strand, counting down.
ATCACACTGAGACAGAAAATAGAATGGGGCCAAGGAGATGGGGCATTTATCTCAGCCTGGAAATCGTACTGAAGCTGGGATTTTTTAGCTCTGAAGATCTGGTGGCTTAAAGATCGACAAAGACAAAAATGAAAAAGACTACTACATTTGTAAGTGAGTTTAGGCATCTGTGGTCATGCAAGATCTGTGCTAAAGTACTTGTATACTATTTACAAACCAAATTTACTACCATCATGGATATTACTTAACTAAAGTATACAATACATAAAAGTACAAGTGTGCTGTATCCTAGTTGCATGCATGCAGGCAAACTATCCAACTATTCCATGCATGTAACATTTTAAAAACAGATACAAATGGTTCCTCTTTTTACGTTTTTATTGAGCATTATTGACCATTCAATTCACGTTCAGTTTACATAGTCCTTCGGCAGGAACTTAATCAAAGTGACTTACAAAAATCCATTCAAAGTGGGACAAGTCGAGTCACATTTCAAGTGGAGAAAGTCATTACATTTGCAGTGTGCAATTGATCAGATTAAACAAGTACACATATCTGCTGCTTCAATTAGAGCAGTGTTTTCTGCTCTAGCCTAATATGGTCAACTACTCTTTATTCTGTGCATCTTAATTAAAGGGCCCCACACATCCCAAATTAACATACCTCAAATCTGTAGTTTTAGCCTAAAAATGTGTTATGTAATGTCCTTTGGTCACCATAAGAAGATCTTCATGTAGGTTTCTTGTGTTGCTCGCGACTTAGCAGTTTGGGTTCGGCAGATCTAGCATAGAACCGTTTTCCGAGAGACACCTGTCCCTCGTCTCTCAAATACGAAATATTTACAAATGATGGAAGTGCTGCTTGGGAACCAATTTGACAACTTGAATGCTCTTGCATTTCTTGTTAAGCGACGTGAACGAGTCGCGTGAATGACAAGTAGCCATGTGTTTCTGGCTGTCTCCTTGCCCGCGCGAGTTGTTGCAACCACTTTTGATTGGAGAGCAATGATTCATACACGTAGCAACGCGATTCTGATTGGTTAGCAAGACTGTCGGTCATAAACGCTGTTCCTGCATTTCATAGTAGTGTGAAATAATCGCAGCTTTTGCTATGTGCAAATGAAGAAGGCTACTACATGTAAGTGAATTTAAGTTGTGTGGGCCCCTTTAAGATACTATGCATCTCACATACACAAGTTGCTAGTCACGTTCATGCACATTTGGCAATTGCATGATATACAATTGATCAGTTTCAACAAGAACACATTTCTTTTTCACCATATATGGCCAGATTGCACAGACATTGCCAGTCTTCTCAACTACATGGATGAAACGACTCTCTGCCCCAACTTGGGCATCATTACACACTGGTCTCCTGTTTGTTTTGAGCATCTCAACTAATATGCAGCAATGTTTCTCACATTCACAAGTGGCAGGTGGGCTTTGATGTTCACAGTTGATTTTAAAAACCACAAGATCACCAACCAAGCAAAATGTACCATCATTCAAGCATGCACCATTGTTACGTCTTTTTTTAAGCCTGTCATATGTTTCACTATGGTACAGAACCCCATCTATCAAAAAACGTCTATGTGACCAAAAGCAGTCAGCTACAGTGAAGTTACCAATTGATCTACACAAGTTGTCGATGGCATGTCTATTTGGGACATTTGCTCGCACAGGAGGGTGCCCAAATCCTGTGACAGTCTCATTCAGTACCTCACACTTTTTAGTTTGTCGTTCTTTTGAGTAGAGCTTTTCCACAAAGGAGTGCACATTTGGACTTGTAATCTGTTTGATTTTCCGAGGCAACTCTCTCCACAAGATAAACTTTCTGACTATTTGTGAGGGGACATATTGGGTTCCATGAAAGTAGCGAAGCAGAGTGCCCATATTTGATTCAAATGGAAACGTTGACATAGCCCATAATGGACCCCAATGTCTAACACTTTGAGGGACGTGCGTGAGCAAATGTATGTTAAACGTCATGTTTTGTTCTCCATAAAGCCTCTGGAATTCTATGACAAATTTCTTCATAGACAGTTCAGACACAAATGTACAGCTGGTCTTGACCTGATCCTCTAGTAGCGTATATATGCTAAAAACAAGTAGGAAAAGGTGATTCCAAAATCTGGCAGGGAGTATGCCTTTTAAGGCAGGAAGAGCATAGAAAAGCAGAAACGCTCGCCACTCTGAAGCTTTCCAGAACTTTCTGTCATTAAGAGATCTTGGGGTTCGAGTAATCTCAGCAGGAGGTTGGATATTTTCAAGTCGCTTGCTCACCTCTGCTATTTCCCTACCGATATACCATGGGCTCTGATGGTTTTCGGTGTCGAACCACAATCCTGCCATCTGTCGTGTCACTCCTAAGCAAACATTATGTTGGTACTCAGGGACAAACCCATTTACCATCTGAAAGTGTTTTAACTTCATTAACGGAGATGGCCCTTTGACACCAAACACTGGGTTCAACTCTGTAGCAGCCATTGCATGATCAAAATGATCCTTTTCATTTCTAAGGGGAGGTTCAGGTTGTTTGTACGGATATTTTTTATCACCCCCTTCATGGTAACAGAAGTCACAACCATAGTTGCCGTTAAACTGCTTTGTGTTACGTAGCATCGGACGAGCAACCGAGTCACAGCTGGAGATGAGTACACACACTTTAGAAATGTGAGAGTTTCCCTGAGCATCCTGCCATTCCACTCCTTCTTTCTCCAAGAGTGAGGCCTCTTTGACAAAGGGTTCAAGCAATGTAAAAACAGATGGTTTGCCTGGCCCAAACCATAAAGCTGACATTAGCACATGTTTTTTCCTAAGTTCTGGTTTGAGCTCTATTACCTGACACTGGATAGGCCAAATGCTGCATTTAGAACTTTTAAAAACAGGGGCACCATCGCAATTCCAAATGAGTGACAAATCATCTTTGCCCAACACTCCAGTGTCACACAACTTTTGATATTCTTGACCAGACTGCATGTCAGATAACACCCCAGTGGTACTAGTTTTCTCATTAAGACTGACATCATGTTCTTCTAGAAGTTGCTTAATCTGGTCATGCAAGGGCAAAAAAAGGAAGTAAATACCATTCTTTAGATTTGTTTCAGCTTCAAATAAAGTGTTGCATGAATTACAGTGTGAAGGACAGTTGGCTCGAATGCCAAGGTAAGCCGAACATTTTTCACAATAAAAGTGAACCTCACAATCTGACGAACTTCCAAACTCTTTTTTGAAAAGGTAATGTGACGATGGGATGAGACCTGGAAACATAACGTTGAACATTTCTAACAAGTGACTGACTGCTTCGCCTGTTAAATTAAGACGCAATATATAAGACATCAACATCAATACACTTTCATTTCTTGTAAGACTTGCCCCTGGATACAAGAGATCTGCATCATCATCTGCTTGATCTTCTGGAGGCACAGGAATGATGTCAACGTCAGCTTCAGCCTGTATTAAGTCTTCCACAGCTCCTTGGTTTCCTGCCATCAAACCCTCATCAGACAGGTTCTCTTCATCAGATACACCCTCGTTCTGCAGGATGACAGGAAAATGCAATTTAGTTTCATTAACCCCAAAACCTGAACATAGTCTAGCTTTGTGCAAGTGTTTCTCGGGGGACGGGGGGGCTGATGCCAGTGGGGATATGTCACCCATGGCTGGCATATCCTGTTGGGCAATTGGGATACACAATGGGGTAAAAGGGTGAGGGAGGGATGTAGTAGTTCCTTTCTTGTCCTGGTGTCTTATCCGGCTTTAGGGACATCCAAATGAACATCTGAGGTGGATTCTACTAATTCTCCGCTTTCCAACATGGTATTGGGGTGACATAAACAAAACGGCCTGGCGAGCGGTGAGACACATTTTGGTCACGACCCACAAGGTTGAAGTACTAGGCTAGGCTCCTCTTGGTTAATGTTAACGTTACTGCTTTACTTAGTAAAGGCACACCCAGGCGAAGACAGAAGCTATTATAATCAGAAATCCCAAATATGCTATAAATCAGTCCAGAGGAATCATAACTATCTGACTGTACAGAAAAAAGAGCCAACAGTGTAGTGGCTGTTGGGCAGGCGATCAATTCCAAATGTAAACAAATGAGGGCCGGCACAGCCCTATCCAATGCATGTTTATGCAGTATGTTGACATCACTTGCGAAATGTGGTAACAGCATTATTATGCCATCTACAAGCGTGTAACTTTAAAGGGCCATTGGTTGGGGTTTTTTTTTCAAACAGGAAGTGGAATTTTTCACATGCGCAATGCTAAAAGAGCATGCAGAATGCTGGTTTCCATTTAAAAACCCTTACAAACAGCAGCACAGACCTGCTTAACCCATTGATGCAGAGGCAGTTTTTTTTAGGATTTAAGTCTTGATACAGTTTAGAAATGTATACAGTCCGTTCATTTTAAGACGGCTACTGAAGCAAAAGTTGAGGACGCACCTCTGAAGATCCAGGTAAGCTCTCTTCTTCAGATTCGTCAAACATCGAGTCTCCACTGGCTCCTTCGTTGCTGTCCTCCACACACTCAACAGGCAGATTCTCCTCAACTGGCAAGCTCTCCTCAAAACCAGCTGCATCTTCCTCAATCTTAAGAGTTAACACAGGAAAAAATATGATTGAGTTCATCCATTACATTTCTAACCATTGTTGTTTAATAGGATTTATGCAGAACATGAGTACTTCCTGAAACTAAACCAGCAACTACTACAACAATCCTAGGAAGATTCGACAGGAAGAGTCACAAGGGGCGTGGATTACCGCCATTGGAGAGGGGAGCATGCTGAGTAGAAACCTCTACATTGCACTTACTGCTTTCTGCTGGCCCGGTGTGCGAGAGCCATGAGGCGCCCACAGCTCTCACTGTTCTCTGCTGGCCTGGTGTGTAAGTGCAGTGTAGAGGTTTCTACTGAGCATGCTCCCCTTTCCAATGGAGGTGAACCACACCCCCTGTGAAAGAGTCGAATCTTCTTAGCAAAAATTGACGGGACAGGAGGTGGAGCTATCCCCAGAACGCGGTGCTATGGAGAGAATCCAGCTTAGGCCCACATCAAACTCAAGTCCCAGTAGATGGCGTGAGAGTTGCAAGAGCAATTAATGAGGAATATTTGTTTTACATCACAAAAATGCCCTTTTGCTGAACCTGTCAGTGGTTTTGCACCACCAGCTTTTTATGCACACAAGCCTCAGACAAGGCCGTTCATAGCCTAGTAGGCTATTGTAGCCTCAGGGACAAACATGAAACAAAGGTAAAAGTCACCTGTGTAGGCTGAGTAATGTGACATTCAGTAAGTAACTGGTCAACCCATGCATTGCAAGAGTTTTTATTCAAGCTTGATTGGTTTTGGTGGTGTCTCAATTGTGGCCCTTTGAGGATGTTGACAACCCCCTTTCTCGCCCTAATTTTTTGTCATAGTCTTGCACTATTGGATGAAATGATCAGATGACACACGTTAAGCATGTTATGTTAGCCATTGCATACTCGACACCCTTACAATTTATTGTGTAGATAACACCAGAGACACTTGTGCGAGACAGCTCCCTCTCCTGCCATCTTTGTAATAGCAGGGCACTCCGTCGAGCATGCTCAGAAGACACTTGGGCAGCCCAAGTGTCTTCTGGGCATACTCGACATAGTGCCCTCGGGCTATGACCCATCACATTACGGGGGCGTGTCAGGCTTCTGTAATGTGATTGGTCAGAGTGTGAATAGAGTGCCATCTTTGATCTCCACCCCTATTACAGTAAAATCCATTCAAAATTATACGAGCAAGAAATCTTCTAATATAATATCTTTGATACCACTTACAATACTGCTACTAGATCCAGGCAGGCTCTCTTCATCAGATTTACCCAACATCAAGTCTTTACTGGCTCTTTTGTCACCAACGCTTGTGCCCTCAACAGGATCAGCTGATTCTTCCTACAGGTCAAAACAGGGAAATGTTTAATTTTGTATTCTTCAATTCCTTGCTATAGCGCAGGGATGCAAACCTAGCACCATTGAAAACTGACATCAATGTCAAAAAGAGGTGACAAATAGGAACACTCAATATTATCGGTCTGTCGATATTGTCGGATGATAATAGCATTACAATGTAATCAATAACATACAAATAATAACGCATTTTGCATTTAAAAGGCTTGCACCCCTGATAGTGTAGGCTGATAGGCTGTCTCTGTTTTGGAGCCCATTTATACCAGCCGTCCCTGATTGGTACAGTCATGGTAATATCAATCCCCGCTGAGCCAGTCAGGTCTTTTCCACTACCATCCTTTGCTCTGATTCAGTCATAGGTACACAAAGCCGCAGACCGAGTACCAAAGATTATCACGCCTATAGTATCCTCAGCTCCCCGCACTGTTGGCACAAAAGCTACTCATATGCTACGTTGGCGGTGCCAGGAATCAAACCCCTGACCAGTGGTGCACATAAGTGGTGCTCAGGTGCTCATCAGCACTGACAATATTAAAATGAGCACCACATTCAATTGTGTTGGTGCTCATTTGAGTATTTTAAAGTGCAGAGAAAGTGGGTTATAGTCAAGATTAACATGAATGCATGAGAATCCCATAAAGAAAATGAAAAACAATTTGGGTGAAAAAGATAATGCAGATTTGAACGTGTGCATGAGCACCAATAAACAACTTACGTGCACCCCATGCCCATAACCTTGTGATCTATAGGAGAGTTATACCAACTGAGCTAAACCTGATTTGATTTTGAACCACACCCCTTACTCCACCTCCTCTATGGCTACCAGCTAATCAGTGTTTGATCTGGTAGAGCAACAAACACACATGGAATACACATGGAATACCTGCTCACGGGTAGACAAAAGACTGTTAAACTTAGGTTTATTTCACACTTATTTTGGTCCAATTTCACCACCAACTCTTAGCAGACATAGCCTATATGGCATGGCCAGATGCCGCTTGGATTACAACTTGGATGCGCAAAAGTGAAGGTAAATTACAAAGCCATTCAAAACGCCCTTTCTCCTGCCTAAGACTCCATGACTTCTGATATCATAAAGAGACACAAAATACCAAATAATAACTCCTTAACGATACAGAAGGCATGTGTACACAGGGCTAATCAAAACGCAGCACATTAACAACATACCTCAGATGATGATCCAGGTCCAGCACCCTCAGGCAGGTTCCCTTGGTCCTCCAGTCTCTTTCTCTACAGATTTAAAAGTGAGACAAAAATTGCGCATAAGAGACTTTTGGTTCAATGCATAGCTTGCGAGACATTCATAAAAAAAAACAGCATTTGGGATTCTAAACAAATAATTCGGATTCATGTATTCCCTGCACATGAATAATAATAATAAAAGCAAAGAGGGTATAAGACCTTAGAAGAGTTTATAGAACCTCTTTGATTAAAGTATAGTAGTGTGTAGTGTCATAGAACCTCTGATTAAAGTATGGTAGTGTAGTGTTGATTTGATAGGCATTTCATCCTAGCCAACTCACAATCATAGCCAATCAGAGCTAACGTTAGCTAGCTAGGTGAGGTGTTAGAGAATCTTTAGCAACCGTTTACCGTTAGCATGCTGAACTGAAGTTCAAACATATATCCCGCCGTAATACCAAGAATTACCTGGAGTCACTTACCCGTTTCGTCCGGCTATGTTGTGTTTGTTTTGGAATGTTCTCTGTTCCATCTTCAAGGTATCCTTTGTAAGATCCCCTTTTTTTCGCCATTGTAGCTGGCTAGCTACGTTAGCTGCGTGCGAGGACCGAAAAGCGATGTTACTTGACGTTACCTTTATGTTGTGTAGTGTGCGCATGCGTGCCAAAATATCAATCCCAGAATTCCCTTCAAGAGCGGGATTTCGGTCATTTCACAGCGTGGGTGCAAACGACTTAACGTTAGCAAAAATTACAACATCCGAACATGGACTACAAGTACGCTTTGTTTTATTTTATAAATAAATAAATAAATATAAATAACAGAAAAAAATCGTTTTTTTCTCATTTTTCCTATGTTTGTTTTTTTAAATTCCTTTGTTATATATCAATGAGGCTTGTGGTCCTGATAACCCACATATATATTTTTACTCGGTTTGAGGCTTAGAAATCGTTTAAATGATGATTTAGTTACAGGTCTATGGGAAAATGAATGACTTCCGAATTAGCGTGAGTCCGTTGGAGTAAACAGGAAGCGGCGGGACTGTTGTTGCCTATCGGGTTGAAAAGCATTCAATCACTCCTAGCAGTGGGTCGGTCTGTTTCAACCACACCTAGGGGGTCTAACGCCTCAAGACGATAATCAATTTTGGTGATATTTTATCCCACCACCACCCCCAAACAGTGCTCCTGTTCAAGATTCTTTTCCAGCTTCAGGCTTGAACAGGAGCACACTTATAGGCTTGAAATATAGAAATAAACTTGAACAAGAGGTTTCATTTTTCATAGTTGGAACTTTCTACCCAGCACCCTTAGGCTTTCAACACACTTCAGATCAATACTTCGCGTCGCTTGGGTCTCACAACCACCCTATTCATTAGGTCGTCCTCAGACGAGTTCGCCAACGTATTTTCCAATCTTCTCTTTCATACATACATCTGGCCAGCTCCGCAGAGCTCTCCACCCCAGCACCCTGCGCCAAAACCTCCACGAATGTTTTTGTGGGGTGACCCTTCGATCGGTGCCCACGTGCACGTGACTGCTCCCATAGCACAAGTCTGCCAGCTGGAAGCTCCGGGTGTCGGTGACAGTGACCTGCAAATTGCATCCTCCTGGATGCAACCCTGTCACTCAACCGTGGCAGCCCACCATACAGTAGCTCGTTGGTTACGTGCTCGCTCCAGTTGATATATATTATTAATTAATAATGTATTATTATTAATGAATGAATGAATGCCATTCACTTATGTTATCACTAATGCTCCATGCCCTAGGTGTGGTTGAAATAGGCCAACCCACTGCTTGTCATGATTTAATGCTTCATTTTCACACCAGGATCCGACAGTGGGATACACTTCTTGGTTTTATATGCAGTCGTTCAGCGCAAGGGCAAGTGAGCTATTGTAACCAGGTTAAAATTAATGTTTTTATTTTATTTTGTTTGAGTATGAAATATCACCAAATCCTGTCTGTGTGCTGTTATTTGTGTTTACTACATTTTATTTTATGTCATTATTTACTTTTATGTGTTTTACAACGACCGTCATATACGTGTACTGTCGCTTTAAGAGAGAGGTCTTATGGGTACACGGAAGACGGAACGCGGGAGAGGCCATTTTTGTTTTGTGGGAGGAGTCTCAAGCAGCAATCGAGCCGAGCCACACGTGTTTCTTACCGTGGGACAGTTTTGCTGGTTGAGGAGAACGTAACCTTGAGTATCCCTGTAAGAAGATACTGCAAGCTGTGGGATAAAATACTTGTTTATCCTTTCTTACATCGGAGTCCCGTGGACGGTTTCTCCTTCCAACGCACACGAGTGGAGTCCGGGCAGTGGTTGAACTTCGACCCCCACGTCCGTAAGAAACACCGCTCCCGCTGGAGGACTGGACGGTTGTCGAAGGGTTTGAATCCAAAATAAATGGCAAGGTGGGCCAAATAGAGTCCTGTGTGTCCCCGCTCCTTCCTTGATAATGATGATGATGATGAGAGACTGAGGGCCCCCCACAACACCTGGGGCCCCACACAACTAGAACACAACGCAGAGCTACTGATGAGAGTGACGGGCATGCAGCAGGCTGACCAGCATAGAACAGCATAGGACTGCCCCCGTTACATTGGTGCCGTGACCCTCCTGGATCCTGAGTGACATCAGTTGCTCGCCGCGGGAGGCTGCTGTCGTCATCAAGCCCCAGACGTCCTCAGGTATTTCTACAGACTGTACACTCATGTTACAGTGGACTGGAGTTGAGCTGTGTGGACACTGGACAGTCATAGCTGTGGTTACCATGGACTGGGCTTGTGAACAGGACATTTGTATATACTGAAGGAAGAAAAACACACGAAAAAAAAAGGAAAAAAAAGGTTAATGTTGATGTGATTGAAGGACTCTATTGATCTAAACTACTGGATATGTGCATATGTGAATAATCTATTGGTGAATTTGTGGATTGTGTGTGATTGTTTCAATCTCTTAATGATTTCTAGATTCAATTATTTAAATGAATTGAGCTTTTCACTTTTTTTTTAATTATTATTATTTTTTATCTGAGTGTTAGAGGTAGGAACATGGCAGAGGGTGGTTCGTACGTAGGTGGGGGTAACATTGCTGATCAGGATCTTTTGGATCGCCAGTGTGCTATGGAGAGGGGGTACCAGTTAGATGTGGGTGGGGGTTTACGGCTAGGTGTAGGTAGGAGTTTCGGGCAGCTCTTAGAGGGCGGGGAACCAGACACCAGAGCACCAGGACCTAGAGACCCGACCACATTTGGCACTCCTCAGTTCACCTCCACACGCTACGTAGAACGGGCCAGGCCAGGTATCAGCGAAGGGGCTGTGCTAGGTAACAGCGAGCAGCCAGTGGGTGAGTTAGCCATCCTCATTACTCGGTTAGCAGAGAAGATAGGAGAGTCAATCACTGCTAAGCTGCAGGAAACACAAGTGCTTAGAAACACACACACAGACAGTGCTAGGTCTGCTGAACAGCGTTTGGAGACAGCTCCTAGTGTTAGAGTAGTAATGCAAACAGACGCTAGGGAGCCTCCTATTTTCAGGGGCGATAGCTCTGATAAGTTTACAGTTCATGAGTGGGAGAGCCTTATGACTTTGTATTTGAGGAAGCGAGCCATTCCAGTTAGTGAGCAGTCACATGAGATTCTAGCTAAGCTTATGGGGAAAGCAAGGGACGTGGTGAGGATAAAGCTGCGCAACACATCTGTCGACCACATAGCGAACCCCCACATTATTTTTGATGTACTGAAGCAACACTTTAGTGACTTCACATACTCGAGCATGCCCCTGGCGGACTTTTACAGTACGCTGCCCAAGCCAGGTGAGGACGCTATGGAGTATTGGATTAGGCTTAATAAGACAGTGGAGGTGGCTGACGAATGCTTGAAGTGGCAGGGCCGTAGTATTGAAGAGCCAAGCCACGAGGTAAGCATGATGTTTATCAAACACTGTCCAGATCAGTCTCTTGCCAATGTTTTTAAGTTCAAGTCCGCAGGGAAATGGTCTGCTAGCGAGATCCAGGAGAGGCTTGATGAGCACATGCTGGAGAGGAAGTCCCGTGTTGCTGCAGGTGGACAACGTGAAGCAGGCGCGGTAGAGCGTAGGTTCCATTCACAGGTTCATGTCCCTGTAGTCGACGTGGCTCCCGACTTGAACACGACCGTGCCGGTGGTGCCATCTCCCGTCCCGGCTCATGCGTCATCTACACCATTTTGTGCAAGGTGTCCTACACCGTCTCCCGCACCTGTCTTTGGCGGTGATGACTATATGAGGAGTTTGGTGAGCTTGCTAGACCGTTTGGTCACAATGCAGACTCAGGTTCCAGTTAGCGCTGCGGTCCAGACACCGACGCGGACTCAACCGCCAGCTAGCGCCGCAGGGCGGGTGCCAGACGCACCGCAGCGGTTGTGCAGGGTTTGTAAGTCTCCGGATCACTCCACATTTTCCCACTGCAGCCGGGAGAACCGATGTATAAACTGTTTGTCTCCTGGTCATTGGAAGAGGGACTGTCCTCACCCTCAGCCGCCCAACCAGCTCCGTTCTCAGCCTGGTGGAAGAGCTGGTCGTCAGTCTCGTCCGTTAAACTACTAAACCCACACCTAGAGAGGGATGGTGTGGGTAATGTAGATGTATCCCTCACTGATGTCTCCGACCTGGCTCACTTGTATGAAGACAAGTGTGCCAAAGCACCTCAGGGTTCGCGTATGGTCATTCAGGCGACACAGAGGATTCAGGCTTTCAGTGACTTGTTCTATGCTCCTGTTCTTATCAACCAGAGTGTGCAGCTTAATGGCATGTTGGATACTGGCTCTATGTCATGCAGTATCAGTGAAAATGCAGTAGAGAAGCTCCGCTCTGGGGGTGTTTTACCTGAGAAGCAGCAGCCTGAAGAGAACATTGTCTTGATTGGCTGCGGTGGTCTGGAGACTAGGCCTGATGGTTTTTATGACCTCAACATGCAGCTTTATGGTGTTTCCTTTGTCATACCCACTCTGGTCGTGCCCGGTCAGCATGATGATCTGATAGTCGGCACAAACGTCATTAAACATGTGGCCCATGTACTCAAGAGTGGTACTGAGTACTGGGACATCGCGTCCAGACAGGAACATCCGTCTAGTCCTGACGTTGAACAGTTCTTGTCCATGTTCACGAATGTAGAGCGCTGGAGGGGTGGTGCAGTTCCTGAGAAGATAGGTACTGTTAAGCTCACCCAGGCCGTGACACTCTTACCGAGGCACGAGCACTTAGTCTGGGGCAGACTTCCTGCTAAGGTGCCTATGTCAGCTGGAAGCACTGTTGTTGTGGAGCCGACAGACTCCAAGGCCATGCCACGCAGTGTCCTCGTAGGTCGACTTGTCACACCGCTCTGGGGTGATAGGTGGGTACCCATGACTGTTGTCAGTCCATCTGACAAAGCCATCACACTGAAAAGGAACTGCAAGTTGGCTGATGTGTTTCCATGCTTGGCGATTGAGGACTTTAATGTTTTCCAGGGACTGCAATCAGTTGCAGGGAGGCATGAGTCCAACGCCACAGATAGTGCCTGTCCCCCTGTCCAGCCGGCTAGGAGTTTGTCAGAGCTCGGACTCAGTGACATTGACCTCAGCTCCTGTCAGGTTAGTGAGGCATGCAAGTCAGCTCACTCAGCTGCTCACCGAGTACCATGACATCTTCTCCAGGGACTCTCTGGACTGTGGCGAGGTCACAGGATACACACATCGCATCCATCTGGTGGATGAGCGCCCCTTTCGCTTGCCCTACAGGAGGGTTCCCCCAGCCCACTATCAGAAGTTGAGACAAGTTCTCACTGATATGGAGGAGAAAGGGATTATCCGGAAGTCCTCGAGCGCATACGCTTCACCGCTGGTTATGGTATGGAAGAAGGATGGCGGGCTTCGGATCTGCACTGATTTCAGATGGCTGAATGCTCGGACCTTGAAAGACGCTCATCCCTTGCCACACCAGTCGGACTGTCTTGCCGCGCTGGGTGGTAACTGCCTCTTTAGTACGATGGACCTCACCTCTGGCTTCTTCAACATCCCAATGCATGAAGATGACAAGAAGTACACTGCTTTCACGACTCCCCTTGGGTTGCATGAATACAATCGCATGCCACAGGGCCTTTGTAATAGCCCTGCAGCCTTCATGAGAATGATGATTGGGATCTTTGGGGATCTGAACTTCACGAAGCTTTTGTGCTATCTTGATGATCTTCTTGTCTTCGCGCCGTCAGAGGTTGAGGCTCTGTCGAGGCTCCGCACTGTGTTTCAGAGGTTGAGGGAGAACAACTTGAAACTGGCTCCGAAGAAGTGTCATCTGCTGCAGAAGCGGGTGCGGTTTTTGGGCCACGTGGTTGATGGCGGAGGTGTGTCTGTCGATCCCTCCAAAGTAGAGGTCATCTCCAACATGACAGTGCAGGATCTCATGGAAGGTGATGGGTGCACGCCTTCTGTTCGTAGGATCAAATCTTTCCTTGGTATGGTATTTTACTACCAGCATTTCCTCCCGAACTGCTCCTCCGTGGCTAAGCCCCTGTTCGCCCTTACAGCTGGACAAAAGAGGAGGGGGAGGTCAGCTAAGGATAAGAAGCCCCATGGAAGCTTCCGTAAGCTTACCTCCGCAGACTGGACGGTGGAATGTGGGGAAGCATTTGATCTGTTGAAGACGATGTTACTGGAGTGTGTGGTGCTTGCCCATCCAGACTTTGAGGTGCCTTTCATTTTGTCGGTCGATGCGTCTTTGGACGGACTCGGCGCGGTGCTGTCTCAAGTGCCCCGAGGAGAGTCCAAGGCCAGACCTGTTGGTTTTGCAAGCAAGTCCCTCAGTGCCTCACAGCGTAAGTATCCAGCTCATAGACTGGAGTTCATGGCGCTGAAGTGGAGTGTTTGTGAAAAGTTCAGCCACTGGCTGAAGGGTCAAAGCTTCACCGTTTGGACAGATAATAATCCGCTGACTTATCTCCTAACGAAGCCGAAGCTTGACGCGTGTGAGATCCGCTGGGTGTCTAAGTTGGCGTCTTACACTTTCGATCTCAAACACCTGCCAGGGAAGAAAAACGTGGTGGCGGATGCCTTGAGTCGCGACCCTTTTTCCAAGCCCGTCAGTCAGAGGCTACTTAGGGAGCCCTACCCGGCCCTTGTTCAGGAAGCCGACGGGGTTGAGGGGGACTCTGTGCAGGATGTTTTCAGACTCAGTTGCCAGTCCCAAACAGTGAGTAGTGCGCGATCTGGGTTTGCTTGTGATGCAGCTGAGGTCAGGGCTTTTTGTCAAGCCAAATGTGACTGGCCTGATGCATCAGTATTCACAGCACTCAGTTTGGTCCAGCACGTTCAGCATCTGTCGGGTGGTCAGGATACACTGCCAATGTTATCCACCGAGGAGCTCAGGTTGAGTCAGGAGCAGGACCCCTGCATCTCCAAGGTGTTGCCCTTTGTCGCTGTTCGGAAGCGGCCATCGAGACGTGAGAGGCATGGTGCTGACCAGAAGGTCCTCAGGCTGCTGAAACAGTGGGAGAAGTTGGAAGTCAATGATGGTGTCTTGTACAGGGTGACAAAGGACCCAGTGTCCAAGCAGAGGAGGTCTCAGTATGTTTTACCTCTGAGTCTGAAAGACAAGGCACTGTCTGGCATCCACGATCACGCTGGTCATCAGGGCCAGGACCGTACTCTCTCTCTTGCAAGGCAGCGTTTTTATTGGCCTGACATGGAGAGGGATATCAGAGCATATGTCAGATGCTGTCGGAGATGTGTGTTTGGGAAGACCCCAGAGCCAGCTGCTTGCGCGCCCCTGGAGAGCATTAAAACCTCCGCACCGATGCAGCTTGTGTGTATGGATTTCTGGTCCACTGAGGACAGTAAGCAGCGGTCGGTCGATGTCCTAGTGGTTACTGACCACTTCACTAAGCTTGCTCACGCGTTCCCCTGCGCCAATCAGACAGCGAAGCAGGTCGCCAAGAAACTCTGGGATCATGTATTCTGTGTTTACGGGTTTCCGGAGAGAATACATTCTGACCAGGGCACAAACTTTGAGAGCAACCTGATTGCAGAGCTTCTCAGGTTGGCGGGTGTAGCGAAGTCCCACACGACGGCCTACCATCCTATGGGTAATGGCGGGACAGAGCGGTTTAATCGCACGATGGGGAATATGCTCCGTTCCCTTCCGCTTCAGCAGAAGCAACAGTGGCCTCAGCAGATCCATTCTCTCACGCTCGCGTACAATGCCACTGTTCACGAGACCACGGGTTACGCGCCTTTCTTCCTGATGTATGGGCGTGTCCCAAGACTGCCGGTGGATGTTATGTTCAGGCAGGTTTTGCATGACCCTCACGTTGTTGATTATGACTCTTATGCTCAGTCTCTGCTTTCCTGTCTAAGGAGTGCAATGGAGATCGCTCAGAAGCACTCCACGGCTGAGCAGCAGCATCAGGCGCGACAGTACAACAGACATGCCAAGGGCACTGTCCTGTCTGTCGGGGATCGTGTTTTGGTTGCGAACCAGAGTGAGCGAGGGAAGAGAAAGTTGGCTGACAAATGGGAGAACGGAGTGTACACGGTTGTCGGTGTCAACCCCAATATCCACGTCTACAAGATTCAGGATGCAGAGGGGCACACCAGGGTGGTGCACAGGAACCGTTTGTTGGAGGTCAACTTCTTGCCCCTTCCTGAGTTAGATCAGGGTGAGGAGTCCAGTACAACCAGTCAGTTGCTTGACTGCGCAGGGTCCAATGAGGAGGACAGTGCAGATGGCCTGACGGTCTCAGGGGATGCAGTGGGGCTAGCAGTCTCATCACTCGGAGACTCACCTAGATCTGAGTGGGCAGAAGCGGAAGAGTTCATTCCGTCTAGTCTGGTAGTCAGTCCTGTGGGGGCCACTGCTCAGACTCCACCCAACACACACGCACCACACAACACACATGCACCACACACAGGGGCACCACCCTCACTCGATACAGATGTTGCAGCTCGCACTGTCTCACGCACACAAGTAGAGAGCGATGGTCGGGTTAGGACACGCACAGGGAGGGTGGTGAGGTCAGTGAACAGGTTAATAGAATCTATGGCTCAGATGCCATTTCTACGGAGTGTGAGGGTTTGAACTTTGATGGAGGTTGGAGTCATTCAAACTAGTTTAATGTGAGTTATTAGGTGTCTATCAGACAGGGTTGTTTTGGGCCAAGTGCATGGTGTGGCGTATCAGGCGTCACATTGATCTAAGGGAATTCTGAGACTTGATCAACCTCATTATTTTCTGGACCTCGTAACCGAGGTAGCTCCTAAGTTGACTGGAGGACTAGGTCCTTCTTTTCACTTGTGCCAGTAGTCAGTGATGGGCTTTTCCTTTCCTCTTTCTCTTTTTATCCTGCTGTCAGGATGTTGGTGAATTTCAGGAGGGGTGAATGTAACCAGGTTAAAATTAATGTTTTTATTTTCATTTTGTTTGAGTATGAAATATCACCAAATCCTGTCTGTGTGCTGTTATTTGTGTTTACTACATTTTATTTTATGTCATTATTTACTTTTATGTGTTTTACAACGACCGTCATATACGTGTACTGTCGCTTTAAGAGAGAGGTCTTATGGGTACACGGAAGACGGAACGCGGGAGAGGCCATTTTTGTTTTGTGGGAGGAGTCTCAAGCAGCAATCGAGCCGAGCCACACGTGTTTCTTACCGTGGGACAGTTTTGCTGGTTGAGGAGAACGTAACCTTGAGTATCCCTGTAAGAAGATACTGCAAGCTGTGGGATAAAATACTTGTTTATCCTTTCTTACATCGGAGTCCCGTGGACGGCTTCTCCTTCCAACGCACACGAGTGGAGTCCGGGCAGTGGTTGAACTTCGACCCCCACGTCCGTAAGAAACACCGCTCCCGCTGGAGGACTGGACGGTTGTCGAAGGGTTTGAATCCAAAATAAATGGCAAGGTGGGCCAAATAGAGTCCTGTGTGTCCCCGCTCCTTCCTTGATAATGATGATGATGATGAGAGACTGAGGGCCCCCCACAACACCTGGGGCCCCACACAACTAGAACACAACGCAGAGCTACTGATGAGAGTGACGGGCATGCAGCAGGCTGACCAGCATAGAACAGCATAGGACTGCCCCCGTTACACTATACAGCATTTTGTTTGCCAGTCTGTTAAAGTGTTCACTGACTTCATTCAGCCTACAATATCAATTGTACATGCCAAGTTAAATCAATCAACACAATAAAACACCAAATTCACTCATTAAATTCCGACATAGTTGCCACAACTCCAAATGGCTGGATGTGGCTTAGCAGTCAGGCATGTGCTTGATGGGTGGTTCCTATCCCCTGCTTAAGTTTGCTATGAGCAAAGCCTAGCGACAGTTCTGCTGCTGAAGCGTGAGCCCAGTCTTGCTGAAATCCATGCCTGTAAAGGGGCCATGATCACACTACGACTGCATTGCTAAAACCATGGCCCATTCAAACCCTCCACACTTCAACCTGTTCAACACCGCTTTTATGCAAGGTGTCTGCTTGATTTCTTGTTAAAATTATTCTTCTTTCTCTTAACAGAGCTTCCAAAGGCTGTGAGGCATCTGAAAAAGATGCTGGAACGGGTTCAAGCTAGCCAGCAAGAGCACCCAAGGTATGGATTGTGAGGCAACATGCTCAATCGTTTGTTGTGAAGTAGCGTTGGAGACTTTTTACCAGTGGCATGTAATGCGTGGGAGGATCAAGTTATTCTCACCAATTCCTTTCTCTCCCATCATGCGCCCAATTGACCAGAGGAGGTGCTATAGTGACCAGGGTACTACATGTTTTTGTGAGGGGTTCCTGTTAGTAGGAAACCCCTGGGGACACGGGGAGAATATGCAAACTCCACACAGAAAGGCCCAAAAACCATCCTATTCCGTGTCCACATATTTGGGAGTTTTGCACATAAGAGATTGGCTGAAACTGGCTTCACCTTACGGCCCGGACAATGGACACCGTAGAGTCACTAGCCATCCCCATTTCTGAACCCCCCCCCCCCCCCCCCCACACTGGAGACACATCGTCCTCTGCGGGACTCGAACCCAGGGCCTTCTAGCTGTGGGGCGACAGCACTACGACTGTACCAGAATTTTTAAAAAATAATTTGTTTCAAGACTGGCAGTCTTCCACTTTTCCCACTTCTTTTTGACTGGTTTCCACTTGTTTTAATCTATCTAGCACCACAGCTGCAGCAGTGATGTCATCACCAACATCTGCACGTGCTGCAATGTCATCTCCAACATCTCCAGCTGAAAAACCAGTGAGGTGTCCATCTGCTGAAGAGTCATCTGATGAGTCTAACAACATGGCAAGTATTGCACTTTTAAAGCACATTCACCTGGATTACCTTTGTGTCCGTCAGTCCGATTGTTTGTCCGTTTGTCTGTCACCACGATGTGAGGGCCTAAACGTGCACGGATTTGATTGATTAAATTTTGCACGTGCGTCTGGCCTGGAGATACACCCAGATCTAGAGCTGCGCGATGTTTCGGTTTAACCGAACAGAACGATTTCCTGGTGAAAACGGTGTCTGCACAGTCTTCTTCGGTCTCTGCCCCGGCTGCATTGATTTCCGATTGAGTAAGAAGGGGGCGTGGCTAAATTCCCACCACTTGTTTTTTTTTTAATCCAAGATGGCCGCGGCGTGAAATGGGCGTATTGTGGGCTGGAGTGACGGTGGTTGTCTCAGCTACCTTGGTTAACTTTGACCCGAAGAAATCAGTTATTTTTTGACGCTTCATCATTCATTTTAACGTTACTATTGCTTAAAGTTTAGCGAACACGCTAGCAGTTAGTCTACTTACATAGAGCGCTGGTATTTTGTTCTGTGAAATTCACGTCCGTGTGACGCTAAGCTCACGTGACACAAATAACCAATCAATCATTAGGAAACGGAGTTTGTTGCTTGTGATAGGCTACGTACTGTACGCAGGCTTACAGCAAGTGGAAATTAGCCCGGGAAGCGCGCAAAAGTACAATACATTAAGAATGTAACGTATTTGCGATTTGAATTTTTACACGTTTATATTTGATGCACGCCAAAGTAGGTTTGGCCACGGCCCTACTGGCCATACCGGTTCCGCGGCCTATGGCAACACCAGTTACGTGGCGATATTTAGAAGGCGCAAAACCACCATCAAAAAGACATCCATGCCCCGAAGAGGAGGAAGAAGCATCCATCACCACCAAACCGAAAAAAAGAAAGTTTAGTGAAAAGTGGAGGTATGACGATAAAGGAGCTGCGAGAGGCTGGCTGCAGTATAATGCACAGACCGTGATAATGAGTTGCTCCGTCTGTCGCCAGTATGCCAAAAAACCGTAGCAATTCATTTGCCATCGGTAACAAGATAATGAAGGTAGAAAACAATCAAGGAACATGAGACCTCCAGATGTCACATTACCTGTATGAATTCCTCTCAGGCTCAGTCGGAGCCTGTCCTCGTAACATCCTCCGTGAAGGCGCTAATAGCCATGTCCGAGCAGACCAGCATGAAAATCTCTCGGACTTCGAATGGATGAAGGTACGTGAATTTACTTGTCATCTCAAAATATCCTTATACAGAGTAAACAAAGTGCTGGCTGTAGCTACCGTTAGCCAGCTAGCACTAGTATGTGACACCTAGTTTGCACTAACGTTAGCTGTGTGCTAGCCTCAACACCACGAAACAGATAAAAACTGATTGGCGTGTCCGCGGTGGTGTAGCGGTCTGAGCATCGGCTTTGTGTCGATGCAGTTGCCCACTGGGGACTGGGGTTCGCGCCCCGGTCTCGTCAGATCCGACTATGGCCAAACTCGATGAAGCAGCAATAATTGATAACGGGAGGGGGCGGAGTCGGCTTGTGTTCGTTACATGAATGCGTCTCTGGGTGTGTCAGAAAAAGCAGTGGTTCGACCTGGAGTCGCCTTGTCACGAAAGTGGGGAGTCGTCTCCTTCGAGACTGCCGGCCGGAGAGATGCAGTTGGCGAACGCATGCAGTACGAGGGTGGGTGTTTGAACTGGGATAGGGATCGATTAGCCACTAAATTGGGAGGAAAAAAGGGGAAAATCAGAAATAAAAATGATTTAACAAAAACACCTCAACTCAGTCACACTCTACTGATGCTGTCATCTCCCGAGATCAGGGAGTATGACCTAACCAGTGCTGTTAATCTGTGGCACCAAGACTGTCAGGAGGAGGAGGCCAGACTTCATGGACGGACTAGGGACGGGCATGTGTAGCACTCGAGTGCAAATACTGCAAATAAAACATGAAATCATACTTTTAACATTTTATCATTTCACCTTTGACTAATTTTACATAAAAATATTTTTGCTTCAAATCTGCACATTTTTAAAAGCTCTTATTCAACACAATACCTTACCTTATGTACTGAAAACGTTTGTATGGCACAAAAAAGGCTACTAATTGTTTTGGCCAGTAAAAAATATGCTTGGCTGGTAGATTTTTTTCATCTACCAGTCCCCTTGGCCGGTAAGCCAAAAAGTTAATTTCGGACCCTGCGTCCGTCACTGCATCACACATATTCAATATAACAATGAATCGTCTAACACGTTACAATATATACAGATACATAACACATTAAAACAGAATTGTTGTGGAACTCACAATGTTAACTGTACCGGTATTAGTCCATGCAGATCAGATATTTAGTAACATTAACTGTAAAAAAAAAAAAGAAACCAAAGTATTTCAGTATGCGATTCCTTAACTCTCATACTGACAGTTTTCAACTAGCCTATACAGTATACTACAACAGCATAATAGAATTCCTAAAATTCAGTCATGGCTTTTGGTTTTGGTGTGCCACCCCAAAATTTTCAGTGGCCCCATTTGGCCACCCCTGTGAAAAATTTCTGGGGGCGCCACTGCATCAACTGTGAACTTTATTGACAGCTTATGGTTGCTTATGGCATTAAACAGGTTTGTACTGTCTCATAAAGAATTTACTTGAATCACTGGATTATACTATATGGCTCAGGGGTCAGCACTGTTGCTTTCACAGCAAGAAGGTCCTGGATTTGAACCTCAGGCCGTCCCAGGTCCTTTCTGTGTGGCGTTTGCATGTTCTCCCCATGTCTGCGTGGGTTTCTTGCGGGTGCTCCGGTTTCCTCCCGCCATCAAAAAGACATGCATGTTAGGGTCAATACTCCTGTCTGTGTCCCTGACCAAGGCAATGGAAAGAAGAACTGGAGTTGGTCCCTGGGCGCTGCAGCTGCCCAAAGCTCCTATAGGATGGGTTAAATGCAGAGAACAATTTTATTGTAACCCAAATTACCTAATTAAGTGGCTTTCTTCTCTTAAATGCACAGAATGAATTTCGTTGTATGTATGTACAAATGACAAATAAAGTATTCTATTCTATAAATGGGTACACATGTTAATATCCTGAGGTGCGCATAACTGGTGCGCAGGTGCGCATGCGTGGTCAAAATAAACGATGCGCAGCAGATAATATGAAAAGAGGCACTTTTGCGTACCAACATTTTTGGGACACAACTACTTACTGAAACAACAGGGTTTTCTCCATATATCACTGGTAAGAAAGTCATGACAAATGTGTTAATTTTAATAATCAGTTGTTAATCATGCAACTTTTAGCCTTCATTCTTGATTAAGTGGATGCGGGTTTTTTTTCCAAGTTAGCGGTTAACTTTTAAAACTTGAGCTCCAGCAAATAGTTAGCTTGCATTACAACTAGCTTAACATTACATTTTTTTCTCTGGTTACAGGATTTTCGTCCATTCATCAAAATCTCCAAGAATCAAGCAATTACTTTGGTGTTGCACCACCTCCAAAGAAATGCCAGACTGAATCTGTATATAAAAAACGTGTAGTCACGTGTAGCCAATTCGGGGGGGGCAGGCAGCCTGGCCGGACCGTCACAGGCGGGGCGCGAACTCGGATCACCCGCACCGCGGGCGACAACGTTGACCAGTCGACTAAAGGTTCACACCCGTTAACCACGGGCTAACGTGTCTACTAAAAGCTGTCCGAAGCGGTAAGGCAGTCGTTCAAGTACATTTCATTTCACTGGAACACAATTCATCACAGCTCACCGCCAACGGACCAGCTTTTAGTGGCTAAGGGGTCCAACCCTTTAGTCGACTGGTTAACGTCGTCGTCCGCGGTGCAGGAGATATTGGTTCGCGTCCCGGCTGTGGCGGTTCCCGGGCTGCCCCTCCCCCCAATTCGCTATACACGGAACAGTGGCTGCAGGAAGTAGCCTGGCTACAAACACATGACGACCGCACAGAGATGCGCTGCAAAAGATGCCGTGAAAATCCCAGTCTTGCGGATAAAAGCAGCGCCTTTTATATAAGGACTAAGTCATCCAGCTTTTGAAAAGCACAACAAGAGTAAAGAGCACGTGGACATTGTGCAAACTATTGATACCAGGTGCAGCCAGAATCAGAAATCCTCTCGCCCTCTTGACACGTGGCAGGACAAACTGAATGGGGAACAGCGCCAAGCACTGTGTAATATTGTTCTGTTGGCCTTTCACAGACCAGGTCAAAAAGTAGTATACTTAAGTGTATTAGAAATATAATCTATGTATACTAAAGTTAGTACAAGTTTACTTTTATTTTTTGTGCTTAAAGTATTCTTAAAATTTACTTTTAAAAAGTGTACTTCGAAATAGATGTCATTAATAACTGAAGTTGTACTCAAGGAGTAGTTGAGTACACTTTAGTATACTTGAAGGCGACAAAAAAGTATAAAGAACATGAAAGTGTACTTAGTACATTCTTTAAAACGCATAATTTAAGTATGATATTTTTTCACCTGGGAAAGCGAAACATGCACGCCCGGTGCGTTCATATGAGGAGGACATTGCGCTTTTCAAGAGGCTTGGAGTTAAATTCGGGAGTGCATATCATTCACGAGAAGGAGTGACCCGCATCATGCAGAGCATCGCACACACAATCGGAAGAGATAACACAAGTGGAGCAGGAAATTGTGTACATTGTGTCTGTGTCTGGCTATGGAGAGTTCACCTCAGATTTCCTTGGATTAACTAATTTGCGTGTGCGTGAGAACCGAGCGGCACAGGACACAGTGAACGGACTGCAGCAACTCTTCCATACTTGTGGTTTAGGGGATCAGTGGAAGACGAAGTTGGTGTCGGTGTGTACAGACGGAGCAGTAGTCAACGCGGGAGTTTACAATGGGGTCGTTCCCAAATTGGGTCAGGTGATGACGATCGGGGATTCCCTTGTGCATATTCTGTGTATGTTAACGGCCTAGACCTAATCTGGGCGGTAGCAAGGATCCACAGACAGTGGGTACTGTGGACCGGTGAGGTGAGCTGGGTAGATAAACTGTGGATCATAGAAGAGAAACGCATGAGTCCATGTTCACTCCAGCTCGAACCAGTTTATTCTGCTTAACATAAAACATTCAGTTCGTTTTAATAAATCATTTCCATGTATTTTACTGTATCACTCACTATACAGTACCAAGCAAACAATCACATCTCAAATAATAAACAATAACCCTCTTTGGCAATTTCGATAATATCCAAACGTCACCATTATAATATTATCAGTGACAAATAATACATCCATTTACAATGCACAGTTGAATAAACATACAATTGAATAAACATACTGAAGAACGCTATCTTTACTATAGAAACTTTCATGACTACTGAACTCTCCTGCCGTAATCTGCACCCGCTCCCCTTTCTCTCTCTCTCTCCCTCTCTGCACGGCTCCATGCGCGCGCGCACGCACCCACACACACACTGCAACGGTGCACGTGCACATCTCACTTCCAGAGCGCGGGACATACAATCTCAATGGGAATCGCGGGAGCTAAACATTTCTCAAAATGTACACTTTTCACATAGTACTACCCTTAACTTAGTAACACATTCCTACAAACTTGCATCTCGCTATGTCTCCTGACATTATTATGAGATTGCCTTTCACGTTTCACGACTTCGTTACTAGCAACGAACCTAGACTGGCTAAACACCAGCATAAAGTTCGTCACATCCAAATCAACACATAAATCAATTCCCAAAACATTGGACACTACCAGCACTTGCTATCACCTATCTAGTTAACTTTTTCATGAACCAACCAAGTGCTTAATGTATTGGTGCAGTGTACCTGTGGATCATAGAAGAGAAACGCATGAGTCCATGTTCACTCCAGCTCGAACCAGTTTATTCTGAGCTGGTTAGGAAGCTGGGAGTAGCTTGACTCCGGGGATCCACAGAAGCGCTACAGCGCCCTCTACTGGCTTGGTGGAGAAACACCCTTACTGCATTGCAATCACGTATCCAAGTTAGATCTAAATCTAAAAAATAGGGGGGTATAGTTTTTAAGATAAACTTTTCATTGAGGCTATTTTCAATCCCTTACACTCTCCCCTGCTTTTAGAGATGTCTCCTGACATCTAGAACAAAACTAACGTCTTTAGTCAGTGTCCCTCATGTCTCTAGCATGTCCACACTGCTTGCGTAGGATAGTAACAGATTTCAGGGATAACTGGGTAGGTCGGACTGGAGTATGGCAAACAGGACAGTATGACATTTGCTCCAAGTCTCCACGGTTGGTAAGTGGGCTGCCCTAGCTGGTCGTACACGAGGATATCTTTGGGTCTGACTTCTCGGGCAGACCTTCTCAGACTTGGCTCCTCGTCACCCGCTGACTTTGAAACAGACTCCATGATCATCCCAGGCTCCTCATCTGTTCCTTGGTCGCCGGTATCATTGTCCTCCGGTTGCTCCTGAACATCCATCGATGGAGGCATGTCAACCACAGTTGTTGGTACTCGTAATGGCTCTGGAGGTTCGTCTAGCGACCTCTCATCAACTTCAGCCTCTTGACGCCATGGCCGATACGCTGGTGCTACAGCTCTGAGCTCCCTGTGAGACTCAGCCTGACGGGGTGGACCTGTCATGGTCTCCCTTCGGTACACAGGCAAGTGCCGGAGGTTATATGAGAATTCTTCCTCATCCTCAGATTCACTAGAGTCTGCTGCCTCCCTGTAGCTTGCCTGTAGCTGTCTTGGTCTTTGTTTTCTCGTTGACTTTCCATGACAGTCCTGTTCATGTTCAAGTGGCAAGTCATTCACTGGTAGGAGGAGATTACGGTGAAGCGTACGGAGGGTCCCGTTCCCTGTTTGTACTCGGTACACAGGTCCGTCTTCAAGCCTTTCAACCACACGGCGAACCTTATCCTCCCAATATGCACGAAGTTTGCCTGGGCCACCTCTCTCTGACAGGTTTCTGACAAGCACATGATCCCCAGGTTGAAGCACAACTCCTTTGACACCTCGATCGTAGTGATGTTTTCCTTTCATTGAGCTCTTTTTGCTGTTTTCCGAGGCGATCTCGTATGCTTCCTGCATCCTAGAAGCCCATGTCTCTGCGTACTTCTCTCGCGTCTGTATCTCCTGCTCCGGTTCATGGTCGAAGAGCAGATCAATAGGCAACCTTGGAGCTCTTCCAAACAGGAGATAGAAGGGTGAGTAACCTGTTGCTTCATGCCGGGTGCAATTGTAGGCATGGACGATGTTTGGCAAATGATCTTTCCACTGAGCTTTCTTTTCCTCCTGTAGAGTGCGGAGCATCTCGAGAAGTGTCCTGTTCAGGCGCTCAACAGGGTTCCCCTGCGGGTGGTAGGGAGTGGTTCGAAATTGGGCGATCCCCGCCAGCTGTTGGAGTCGATAGAAGAGCTTGTTCTCCAACTCCCTGCCTTGATCATGGTGCAGCTTTTGAGGGAAAACGTGGGATGAAGTCATAGAAAATCTTCTCCGCCGCCGTCTTTCCCGACTTGTCCTTTGTCGGATAGGCTTGTGCGAACCGCGTGAAGTGGTCTACGAGGACTAAAATGTACTCGTAGCCTCCTCGACTTGGTTCAAGGTGGAGGTAGTCCACACAGATGAGCTCGAATGGACCGTTCGTTGTAATGGAGCCCATTGGTGCTTTCTCTGGAATGGTGGGCCGCTTCTGCTTGATACAGGAACACCGGCGGATGATGTAATCTTCAATCTCTCGCTGCATGAATGGCCAATAAAACCGCTGCCTTGCCAGGTGGGTGACCTTGTCAGCCCCGATATGCCCCATGTCGTTGTGCAGATGTTTCAGGACTGTTGACTTGAGTGTATTGGGAAGGACCAGTTGTTTATGTTGTCCTGTCTGTCTGTACAGAATCCCTTTGTCCAGTTTGAGTTTGTTCCATTCATGTACTAGTCTTCTTGTTTGTGGTCCCATTTGTCTTTTGTCTTGCTCATTCGGATTCCATCCCCTCCTTTTCAAGGATATCACTTCCCAGATGGCAGCGTCTTTTTTCTGGGCTGCTCTGATATCCTCTGGAGTGCACATGGGTGTGCTCGTCGGCAGGGAGTCATCACTAGAACGCAGTTGCAATGCTGCCACCCATGGCACATCTTCCTCTCTTTTGGCATGTTCCCCCTGCCAGATGGCAGAGATGATATCAGGGGGCATGATCTCTGTGTACTCCCTTATGTGGTCTTGGAGTTTTAATGGATACCGGGACAGAGTATCTGCATCGATGTTCACCCTGCCTTGCCTGTACTTGAGCGTGAAATGGAAGTCAGCTAACTCACCCACCCAGCGGTGCCCGACTGCATTCAACTTAACTGTGGTTAAGACATAAGTAAGGGGGTTATTATCTGTATAGACAGTAAATGTGGGGGCGTAGTACAAGTAATCCCTAAATTTATCACAGATTGCCCACTTTAAGGCGAGGAACTCAAGCTTGCTAGAATGGAGGTGATAGTTCTTTTCAGCAGGCGAGAGTGACCTTGATCCATATGCAATAGCCCGGAGCTTGTTTCCATGTTCCTGATACAGCACAGCTCCCAGGCCTTCATTGGATGCGTCGGTGTGTAAGACGAACGGTAAATTGAAATCTGGGTAAGCCAGGATGGGAGGATTGGTCAACATGTCAACCAGGCGAGACACCACGGCACTGTGCTCAGGGGTCCATTGGACGGGTGTCTTAGATGGCAACTGGCCACCCTTGGTGCCCTTCAGTGTAGCCTGGGCGGACCTAGATTGGGCAGTTCGCTCACTGGACTCTGTAGGGTTCTCTTGAAGTTTGAACAGAGGGCGTGCTATTCTGGAGAAATCCTGGATGAAGGGTCGATAGTATCCCATGAATCCCAGCAGAGCACGGACTTCTCCAATGTTCTTCGGCTCTCTCTCCTTCAGCTGAAGCACTGCTTCTAGGTTTTTTGGGTCTACCTGAACACCTTCACTCGACACCAGACGCCCAACATATCTCACTTGGCACTTGAACAATTCACATTTCTTTGGGCGTAACTTAACACCATGCTCTCGTAGCCGGCACAGTACTCTTCTTAGATCCTGCACATGCTCCTGAAATGTTTTGGAGAAACAGAGTACATCATCCAGGTATGGAGAACAGCACTCGTCCCTCAGACCATCCAGTACTCCTTCCATACATCGCTGAAATGCTGCCGGAGCATTGGTGAGGCCAAAAGGAAGGCGGAGCCACTCATACAGCCCCCAAGGCGTGCTAAAGGCTGTCAGGTGCCTGGAACCCTCCTCAACGAAGCCCTGATGGTAGGTACTGCCTTGGTCGAGTATGGAAAACTATGAGTAGCCTCCGAGGTTATCCAGTAGGTCTTGAATCCTTGGGAGTGGGTTACGATCAGGAACGGTTTTGCTGTTGAGCCCACGGAAGTCCACGCACAGATGTAAGCTCTTGTCTTTTTTTCTCACGCAGACCACAGGAGACGAGTACGGTGAAGTTGACTTCCTGATCCATCCATGATCAAGCAGGTTCTGCACATAGTCCTTAGCTTCCTTGTACAGTGGCTTTGGGATGCCATTGTAGGACTTTTGAACTGGTGTTTCATCTTTCAGATGGATTTTCAGTTGCAGGTTTGAAATGCAACCTATATCTGCATCATTCTTGGCAAACACATTTGACTCATGGAAGAGCATGTCACGGACTATCTGCTGTTCATTTTCTCCAAGGTGTGACAAGTCAACTGGTGGGTGCCATTTTTCCTCTGTAGTCTGTGTTTGAGTGTGTGTCATCCCTTTTCCTTGTGTTGTTGACTTCATCTGAGTTCACTTGGGCAGAGCAGGTTTGGGCGGTGGGCTCAGGACTCAAAGTGGGACACCTGACAGGTTTTACGTCAATGAATTCCTTGAGGGTCCCCAATGCTGTTCTCTGTGCTAAATAAGTATCATATCTAGTGGAGTTCTGGATCGGGACTTTGGTGCATTTTGATGATCCACTAGGCACATCTACGAGAGAGGGAAACAGCTCTAAACCCTCGGGGCAGTTACTGTCTAAACTTGGCTGAAACAACATTGTCCCCTCACCTGGCCACCCCCTCACTCTGCATCTCACTTCTCTGATTTGTCCTGCAGGAATAACAACACCCTTCTTGCCAACTCTCACACTACACTGGGGTGGGGCTTTCTAATGGGTTGTTATCTGGAGAATGGAGATGATGGCCTCTACTGTACTCTCAGTAACACTCAAAGCTTCCTTAAGAATAGCTATAACATCTACTCTATTGCCCTGCTCTGTGTTCTCTCTGATAATCTCTGCGATCACATTGCTACCTAGTAGGGGATTGTTACAATTCTGACTGATCACTACTGGCTCTCGGATTGTCACATACCCATGCTTCATGCTACCTAGCTGAAGGTCAATTTCTGCCCAGCCATCCAAGGGAACTTCTGCACCATTTGCGGCTGATACTTCGAGATCAAAAGGCAGGGATGAGAATGGCTGGATTCTGACATGGCGTAACTCTTTCTCAATCCATGTTCTTCCCATGATGGTCACCTGAGCTCCGGTGTCCAGTAGCATTTGGAGAGGGATGTCATTGACATAACAGGAGACCATACATCGCTCTCCTACTAGCTGAGCTACACGTTTTCGTGAGGTTTGTTGACCTGGTGGGTTTGTTGCGGTGGTTTTGACCCTTACTGGTGAGGGCCTCTCGCTGCTGAAGGTCGTCAGCTGCCCTTTTCCAACGACCCCCCCCCCCGTTTCCCGACGTCTTCCTTTGCAGGCAGCCGATGGCCTGATGTCCTGCCTGGCCGCAGATGAAGCAATGAGGACAGTTCACGTTGCCATTTTGGACAGTCATTACACCTACCCTTGGATTCCGTGACTGGTGGCTGGGAACGAGTCATCATTTGGGTCGGGCCTCCAGGACTCACATTCTCAGCAGGTTTCACCATCTGAGCCATGTGCTGAGTCAAAGCGGACACTTGTGCCGTCAGCTCAGAAATAGCTGCACGGTGGGCCTGTAATTCAGAGTCAACTGCCGTAGGTTTAGTCTGTTCAGTATGAGCTGCACTAGCAGTCAATGGTCTGGTTTTGGCTGGTATACCTTGACGTTTGAGTCTCTCTTCCTCCTCACTGGTTGCTTTGGTAATCTGCTCTAAAAGGAAGTCATCAACTAACCTGCATGTTTGAGAGGAAAGGCTTTAAATCACATCTGACATGGCTGTTCTTCTCATTGAACCCTTGGTAGAGTGTGTGGAGGAATGTTCCCTGTACTAGCTTTGCATCATAGCTAAACCCTGCAGCAGGTTGTTGCGACTCAAAGAGAACCCGCTGCTTTAAACCCATGACTCTATACAAAAACTGTTGTGGGGTCTCTTTGTCATGCTGTCTAGCATTGCTAAACTCTTGATAAAGCTCAGTAACATTTTTGTCTCTGATGTGAGAATGGAGAAACCTCTTTAACCCTTCTACTGTAAGATCATCCTTGTTGCTTAACATTTCTCTAAACACACCAGGTTTAGTGATCTTAAGTACAGTTCTGATGATCTCTGACTCACTAAACCCGTCTCGCAACCCCTCATCAATCTGTTTGTTCAGACTACCATATGGAATCTCAGAACCAGCATCAGACAATTGACCACCATGTAACTTGAACTCTCTGCGAGGTAACAGGGTTGCTACACCAGAAAATCTCACCACCTGACCTGTGACAGCAGAGGGTAAACGCAGGGGAGCCCCCCCGCCAGCTTGGCAGCTGGAATCTGGAGTGGGAGGCTCTCCCGATGGCGTGGAGCTGGCCCTGCGCTCCGTGAAGGGGTCGGTGTTAATGTCTCTGTCCATAGTAGCGGTGTGAGTGTGAATGTCTCCATCTGTACTAGCTGAGTGGGTGGCAATGTCTTTGTCCGTTGAGGTGGGATGTGAAGGCGATTCACCCCCAGTCATGGGAGGTATGGCTTTGCTCACTCCAGCAGAGTTTGTGACTTGGGCAAGCAGCATCTCATCAACCAGGTCAGTGAGGGCGAGGAGTTGACTCATACCCTCATCTTCCATTTCTTTAAGCTTCTTGCCCCTGACGTAGTCAGCAGGTCGTAGAGCTCTGAGTCACTAAGCTCTTCAACCGCAGTCTCTGTGCCAGAATCAATTGCATTTGCCACGCCCTGCAGCTGATTGTCACTCAAACCTGAGAGTTTCTTCTGTATCTGAACGATCAGCGTCCGCCGAGGAGGTACAGTCGACATCTTGACTTGACACTTGTGGCCGTTGCTCTCTGGATGACGCAAATTGCAGCCTTCCCTGAAGCTTCTGAGCACCGGATCTTGTCGTTGCAGTAACCACGTCCTCCTCTAGGTGGCGCTGAATCCCGGACGAGCCCCCAATTGTTACCGGCCTAGACCTAGGGGAATCTGGGCGGTAGCAAGGATCCACAGACAGTGGGTACTGTGGACCGGTGAGGTGAGCTGGGTAGATAAACTGTGGATCATAGAAGAGAAACGCATGAGTCCATGTTCACTCCAGCTCGAACCAGTTTATTCTGCTTAACATAAAACATTCAGTTCGTTTTAATAAATCATTTCCATGTATTTTACTGTATCACTCACTATACAGTACCAAGCAAACAATCACATCTCAAATAATAAACAATAACCCTCTTTGGCAATTTCGATAATATCCAAACGTCACCATTATAATATTATCAGTGACAAATAATACATCCATTTACAATGCACAATTGAATAACATACAATTGAATAAACATACTGAAGAACACTATCTTTACTATAGAAACTTTCACGACTACTGAACTCTCCTGCCGTAATCTGCACCCGCTCCCCTTTCTCTCTCTCTCTCCCTCTCTGCACGGCTCCATGCGCGCGCGCGCGCACGCACCCACACACACACTGCCACTGTGCGCGTGCACATCTCACTCCCAGAGCGCGGGATATACAATCTCAATGGGAATCGCGGGAGCTAAACATTTCTCAAAATGTACACTTTTCACATAGTACTACCCTTAACTTAGTAACACATTCCTACAAACTTGCATCTCGCTATGTCTCCTGACATTATTATGAGATTGCCTTTCACGTTTCACGACTTCGTTGCTAGCAACGAACCTAGACTGGCTAACCACCAGCATAAAGTTCGTCACATCCAAATCAACACATAAATCAATTCCCAAAACATTGGACACTACCAGCACTTGCTATCACCTATCTAGTTAACTTTTTCATGAACCAACCAAGTGCTTAATGTATTGGTGCAGTGTACCTGTGGATCATAGAAGAGAAACGCATGAGTCCATGTCAGGCCCGTAGCCAGAAACATATTTTGGGGGGGGGGGGTCGGGCAACACTGCCGAAAGCTACCGGTAAATAAAATTCCCACACTGTATACTATAGCCTAATACACAACCGTACGGTAAATGTCAACGTATTAATGGCCCTTAGATAATCATCAATGCATTAATAAATAAAAGTGGGTCTTACCTTATAAAAGCAGGTCCAATCGTTTTTTTGTCTGCAAAAGATGTCCAGTACCTCTTCCGGCGTCACCACAATGTCTCTGTGCTCCGAGAGCAATGTCAGTCCATTAAGCCGTCTTTCCGTCATTGTACTGCGCATTTTGTCCTTGATCCTCCCCAGACGGGAAAAACTTCTCTCGACATGGGCACTGGTGACAGGAAGCGTGGTCAAAACGCGGAGAAGCTTGAAGATGCTTGGAAACAACTCACTGTTACAGGCATTTAATGCCTCAATGGCATTTTGTGGAACATAAGTTGCATCTTTCCATTTATCCCGCCAGGTGTCAATTTCTGACTTTACAACTTCCAGATGCGGTGACATTTCATCAGGATACAGGTTGGAGAGCGCTTGAGCTGAGCTGTCGTTCAGCATGCTGACCTTAGATGGCAGTAAGGAGCAGAGGTTGGAGATCACATTTCTGTGTTTGCTGAAGCGTTCCTTCATCTGTGATGAGTAAAAGTCAAGCAGGACTATGAAAAGCTTTTGCCGGTAGTGATTTTCACAGGCCTTCAATGGATCCTCATTGCAGTCCATGCCTCTTCGTGGTCGAAATTCAACCCCATACTTGGCTGCTTGGGAAGAGGTCTTTTGGAAAATCTGCCTGAACTCCATCTCAGAGTTAGCCCTCATCTCATCTACCTGCTTAATAACAGCATCAGCAGCTGAAACGCAACTCACCAAGTCAGAATTTTCCTTCTGAAGGAAGGTGGACAGGTGGTAGGTTTTTGCAAGCATCTTCTCACTCACATTCACGGACAGCATGAATTCTGCATTGTCAATTGAATTAAAGAGCTGAGTGGCTTTGACAGATGTGTCTCCTGTGAAGGTTTCACTGATTTTCTGCAGGCTGGATCGCACAGGGTCTAAAAGCTCGTTGAATGTAAATATTGCGTCGTGGCGTTCGACCCATCTCGTTTCACACAACTTCGTCAGTCGCGTTTTCTTGCAGTGGGGTAAAAGACGCTCCGTCTCGTGTCGCAGACTGGCAGACCGCAAAGCCGAATCATGGAAAAAAGTGCAGATTTCCGAGACAATTCCAAAGCAATTTCGCACCATTTGTACAGTGCAGCACTTGTTTAGGACCAAATTCAAACTGTGGCTGGCACAGTGCACATAAACTGCTTGCTTGTGCTTCTCTTTGATTTTAGCTTGGGCACCATTTAAACGGCCACTCATGGCAGATGCGCCGTCGTATCCCTGGCCACGTAAAAACTGTAAATCAACGCCTGCATTTGTCAACTGACTTTCGATTGAATTGGCGATTGCCTCCCCGGTTAACTTCTCGATATCAACAAAGGACAAAAAATCCTCTCTGATGCTATAATGGCTGTCATGCTGGTTCACGTATCTGACACAGA
Organism: Lampris incognitus; assembly: GCF_029633865.1. Taxonomy (NCBI): domain Eukaryota; kingdom Metazoa; phylum Chordata; class Actinopteri; order Lampriformes; family Lampridae; genus Lampris; species Lampris incognitus. The sequence goes on along the minus strand of NC_079216.1, from coordinate 23,048,877 downwards.
CAGAAAGCTGCTCCCACCCTGAAACATCTTTCATTTCATCTGCCAACACAGCGAAACACTGCGCGGAGTTTACTTTCTGCACCAGTTTGTTTGTTATCGCATCTCCAATGATGCTGATTATTTCATTTTGTACATCAGGACTGCAGTAGCTAGCGTTTGCTGCACATTTACTCAAGTGTTGTAACAGTACTGTGTCGCCAGATGTAGCCCTAAACCTGAGTAAAGCCCTGAAATTTCCGTCATTGTGAGTTGGCTCATTCAATGTCACTGGTCCTGAATCAATATCACCTCTCAGGGCGAGTTCTTGGCGACTGCAAAAAATCAACGTTGCAATGTTGCTTTTGAGTTTTTCTCTGTTTTCTTGGACTCGCTTTTTTCTCTCAGAATCTAGCCTCAGTGAAATTGCATCCATTTTATTGTTGAGAACCATTTGGAAATTGTCCGCTTTCAAACATGCATCCTTGTGATATGCCTTTTGTGCATGGTCTTTGAACATCTCTAAAGCATGTTTCCAGTCTGAGAAGTGGACATTAATTAGCTTGCTAGCTTTTCTGTGCCCTCCCTTGCCCACATGCTCGACTGCAAACGCAACACAGTGCTTACAAAAACAACCGTCGGACCTTGTTGAGTACACTAGCCAGCTAAACTGGTCAATCCAATGACGTTGAAACGTAGTTTACCTCCTAGTTTTGTAGGGAATGTTTGTCCGATATTGGCCGTCCAGTCCAGTGAGTATATTTCTCTTCTCTGTTCGTCTGATATTTTCCCACCAATATAATCCACAAAGTCGTGTGAAAACGTTTCCGCGGTAGAGGACGGCGGGTCTGCTAACTCTGGCTCCGTTTCCGAGGAGGAGGGCAGTGGGTCTGCTAACACTTGCTCCGGAAAATCGGTAACGTTAGTGACCAGATCATCTGTAATGTTCTTTTTTCTTTTTTGAGTCGGGACACGTTGAAACAAAAAATCACTGATTTTACGAATATTAACTTCACTGCTCTTGCCTGATTTACAGGTAGCTTTCGGCGGCTCCATTGCTTTTGAAAAGCAAACTATAGATCGACCATTTAGCTAGCATAACCAGTGGCAGGTTGCTTAGCTGACTCGTCAGACCCCTGAGCCAATCAAAAGCGTGTGATTTTATTTGTTTTACGAAACAGACCAATAAGATACATCATGTTTGGAAACAAATTAACTGACAGGTTTAAAGCCTGTCAGTCACGATAGATGCAGTGTATGAGTAGGCTAGAGGGGCGGTGACAAATAATCAAAACGATAACTAAATAATTATTGGTGCCATTTCAGACGGGCCGTGGGGTTTCGGGGGGGGGGGTTCAGACACGAAAACCACCTACCTGGCTACGTGCCTGGTCCATGTTCACTCCAGCTCGAACCAGTTTATTCTGAGCTGGTTAGGAAGCTGGGAGTAGCTTGACTCCGGGGATCCACAGAAGCGCTCCAGCGCCCTCTACTGGCTTGGTGGAGAAACACCCTTACTGCGTTGCAATCACGTATCTAAGTTAGATCTAAATCTAAAAAATAGGGGGGTATAGTTTTTAAGATAAACTTTTCATTGAGGCTATTTTCAATCCCTTACATGTACTGCCCGTGTAATGGTTATGAAGTTGCTGTGTTTGAAATGCACTGTCTAGTTCTAATTAAAATCCCATGATGTTTTGGGAAGGTACACTGGAGGTTAGTTTTGCCGTGTTTCCTTATTTCGCCAGGTTTGGTCGTCGGCCTGTAATCTGCTGATCTGTTGTTGATTACTAATGCCTTGTTCAATCTGCTGTTCTGATCTGTTGTTGATTACTAATGCTTTGTTCAATCTGCTGATCTGTTGTTGATTGCTAATGCCTTGTTCAGACCTGTGGGGAGGATGGGGTGTTGCCTGCGGTCGGACATTACAATATCAGTAGCAGTAACGTCGTGTCCGTGTGTTGTTTCTTTCTATCCCCCCTTACTGGTAAGAACGATAGTTGTGATATGTTTCACGGTGTGTATATGTTTCCTATGCTATAAGGAACACGCAGGGAGTAAAATATCCGTGTCTGCAGTAACTTTAGCATCGGAACGTAGTTTGGCTAATCTGGAGACGTTGCCCTGCTGTAGCATGCTAGCTGTAGCATGCTAGCTGTAGCATGCTAGCTGTAGCATGCTAGGTCGCTGCGTTACATAGGCAGCAGTGCAGTAGAAACGTAATGGTCGCCATTTAGTGAGGAAGCAGCTCATGACAGCATGTTTGCTCTGCATTCATTTTACATGATATGGTTACAATAGTAATGCTTAAGTGTTGCAGTGTACGAAATATATCAGTTGAATGTGTGAATGCAAAAGTACTTTTATTCATGTTTAAGTTTAATTGAGATTAAACTGTTCTTAGGGTTAAATGCATAACAGTAGTATCCAGTATTGGAATAATGCACACATATTAAGCTGTTTATTTTAAAGGTGCAACAGGTAATTTTCTAAGTCCGTTCAAGGTGATGATTCAAAGTATTTTTCGAAGTCAGTTTAAAGCTACTGTATAGATATTCCTTTTCTAATGCTGTTTTAAGATGCTGTAAAGATATTCTGCTTATTCAGGTTAAATGTCTAATGCAGATATTTTTCTGATTTATATCCAATGTGTTTTCTGTGTTGTTTAAGGTAACATAAAGACAATATTGGTATTTTTCATTGTGACAATTGGCAATGCTACATTTTTCTAATTGTGTACTTTCTTTTAGGGACAATGCAATGTTTATTGATAATTTTTGTGAACATGTAAATATGAAAGTTTTGGAAAATGCATTACTATATTGGACTTGGCTGCAGCAACATCGTGTCCGTGTGTTGTTTCTTTCTGTCCCCCCTTACAGGGGCGTAACACCCACACCCTCGAGAACTGCACAGTCAGCTGATCACATGGTGCCATACTGTGAGACGTTTAATCGCTCCGTTGTCAAGTTGATAAGCTTTTATTTACAGAGAGGGGTCGCAAAAAGAACAGAACAGCTAAAAAAGATAGGTGATGAGAATAGCTTTGCCTTCAGATACTCTGCATGGAGGCAAGAGACTGTCAGTTGAAAATATGGAGGCTATTACCTGCCATTCAATTTCAAGTGGCTACAAGTGATGATAGTGACCTAAAACATAGCTGTACAGAGCGTTTTCAGCATTCCCTGGCCAATATGCTTGACACTGGAAACATATTACAGTTCATCTCCCTCAGGTTCCAGCAAGATAAATTGACTATTGGTGAATGCAAAGATGCACTCATGGTAGCTGTTGGACAGCTGACACTATTTCTTGACAGCGAAGGCAAGTACAGGAAAGAGACTGTTTCACAAACAATCTGAATATCTGCAATTGAATTTGAGAGGTTTGTGTTCGAAGATTTTAATTTTTAAAATCTGATTTTTTTTTAACCTGTAATTACATTGAAGTTGTACTGACAACTGTCTGGCTCCATACCTCCAGTAACACTGACCATGTGCTCAAACACAATACAGATAGGCTTTATTAACATTTAATCAACAAATGGAATTTAAATGCAGCTCCACTATATACTTTCAAATCAGATTCCTACTCCTTAATAAATTGAGAATATCCATTGCCAGTGTAACACCTTTCTCTCACAGTTAATGCAACTTTTTTATTCTCAGCTGTCTTCTTGGAAATACTATCTCACAATCAGTGGGAGATTACAGCATAGCTTGCAGATTTACTGTACTAGTTAGCATCTAGCGGTCGATAAGATGGCTTTTTATGGCCTTGTGTTTTGATTCCCATTGCCAAGATCGGGGTGAATGTGTTAAGGTTTGTAGAACGAACCCAATAGCGACAACACAAGACAAAGTAAAGCACCAACCTGGCAGGACTCGTAGAGGAGAGCCGGCCGGGCCTGGACAGAAGGGGGAGGCGCTTCAGGCGGAACTTGAGAATAGCTTCTTAAAAATGGGAAAACGTAAACTGCCCCCTTAATCCGAAAAGGAAAAAACGTAAACTGCTCCTTTAAAGTCCGAAAGGGAAAAAACGTAAACTGCTCCTTTAAAGTCCGAAAGGGAAAAAAACACAAACTGCTCCTTTAAGGTAGAAGTCCAACCGAGTAATAAGATCCACAGTGAGAGAGGAGAAATTAGAATATCAAAAACTTGATCTCAACTAGAAAATCACGATGGGAAAATCCAATGGGGAAAACACAAAGAGAGTTCTTCTCCGAACAAGCTCTCAAGGAGAACTGACACAAGGGAATAATCAAACAAGCAAAAACACGGAGAATACTACAATCTGTACTCCACCGGGAGACACAGAAATGTCACAAAACTCGAGACGAAGAATTTACTCACGGGACTGTTCAGGACGAACTCGCGACGAGTTCTGGAAAGCAAACAAACTTATACTAGAGTGGTTAACGAGTAGGTAGGCTGCAGGTGTTTCAGACGCGCCCTTCCCCCGCTCTCATTGCTGGTTGCCAGGTTGGTCAACAGACCGAGCCCTAACAGTACCCCCCCCCCTCTACGGGAGCCACCAGGCGACCTGCCAGGCTTGTCAGGGTGACGGCGATAGAACTCAGCGAGCAGACCAGGGTCCATGATGAGCTGGCGGGATACCCAGCTTCGTTCCTCCACCCCATAGCCCTCCCAGTCAACCAAATACTGGAACCCCCGTCCCCTGCGTCGGACGTCCATCAGCCGACGGACCTTCCACTGTGGATGCCCATCCACAATCTCAGGGGGAGGCGGAGCTGGGGCCGGAGGCATAAGGGGGCTCTCGGAGACAGGCTTTACTCGGGACACATGAAAAACCGGATGGATCTTCATGGAGGCCGGGAGCTTAAGACGCACAACTGCAGGACTGGGTACTTCCTGGATCTCGAAGGGTCCAACGAACTGGGGATTCAGCTTCTTGGCAGAGGACTGAAGGGGGAGATCCTTGGTGGACAGCCAGACTCTCTGTCCGGGTTGGTAAGCTGGTGCTGTGGATCGGCGACGGTTAGCTCCTCGTCTGGCACGTTCCGTAGCACGGAGCAGCGCAGCCCTGGTGATCTCCCAGACACGACGACAGCGGTCCAGATGAGTCTGCACGGAGGGAACCTCCACTTCGGACTCCTGTGCAGAGAAGACGGGCGGCTGGTAACCCAGGGATGCCTCAAAGGGCGAGAGGCCGGTGGCGGAGCTGACCAGGGAGTTGACCGCATACTCGACCCAGGGGAGAAACTGACTCCAGGAGGTTGGCTTCTTGGCAGCGACGCAACGGAGAGCAGATTCCACACTCTGGTTCATCCTCTCAGTCTGTCCGTTAGTCTGCGGATGATATCCCGACGAAAGGCTGACTGAGGCGCCCAACCCCTTGCAGAAAGCACGCCACACACGGGAAACAAACTGGGGCCCTCTGTCTGACACAATGTCCTTGGGAAGTCCATGCAAACGGAAGACGTGGCTCATCAGGAGGTCAGCGGTTTCTGAAGCAGATGGAAGCTTAGGCAAAGCCACCAGGTGAACACCCTTGCTGAAGCGATCCACCACCGTCAGGATCACTGTGTTGCCCTGAGACGGAGGAAGTCCAGAGACAAAATCCAACGCCACATGGGACCAGGGCCGACTGGGAATAGGAAGGGGCTGCAGCAGACCAGCCGGTGCCTGGTGAGAGGCCTTGCTGCGGGCACAGATGGTGCAGGCCATGACGAACTCCTTGACGTCCCTCCTCATAGTGGGCCACCAGAACCGTCGAGCTATGAAAGTGAAAGTGCGGTGGACTCCAGGGTGGCAAGCGAGCTGACTGGTGTGGCCCCATTTGAGGACCCGAGACCTCACTGAGTCCGGAACAAACAGTCGGCGAGGCGGCACGTTGCTCGGGGCTGGACTTGAGCGCAAGGCGCGCTTGACCACCGTTTCAAGGCCCCAGGTCACCACGCCAACGACCTTGGTCTCAGGGAGGACGGGACTTGGCTCCACCGTTACAGGTTCCTTAAGGTGTTGACGAGACAGAGCATCTGCCTTGGTGTTGCGGGAGCCAGGACGATAAGTCAGTGTGAAGTCGAACCGACTGAGGAAACTGGCCCACCGTGCCTGCCGACCATTGAGACGTTTGGTTGCCCGGATGAACGTCAGGTTCTTATGATCAGTCCAGATGGTAAATGGATGCTCTGCCCCCTCCAGCCAATGGCGCCATTCCTCAAGTGCAGCCACTACAGCGAGAAGCTCCCGATTACCAACATCGTAGTTCTCCTCGGCGGGAAGGAACCGGCGGGAGAAGAACGCGCAAGGATGAACCTTCTGGTCGGTCTCTGATCGTTGGGAGAGCACAGCCCCCAATCCGGTGTCCGAAGCGTCCACCTCAACTATGAACTGCCTCTTGGGATCGGGATGGAGTAGGACGGGGGCACTGGTGAACCTCTCCTTGAGCGACAGAAATGCAGAGCGAGCAGCTGGGGACCAGACGAACGGCTGAGAGGGGGAGGTTAGACGGGTGAGGGGTTCTGCTACAGAGCTGTAGTTTCGGACGAACCTCCTGTAAAAGTTCGCGAACCCGAGGAAGCTCTGCAGTTCCTTACGTGACTTAGGATCCGGCCATTCCACCACCGCTTTGATCTTGCGAGGATCAGCTCGAGTCTTGCCTCCCTCCACGATAAAACCTAAGTAGTCCACTGACTCAGAATGGAACAGGCATTTCTCAGCCTTGACGAACAGCCGGTTACGAAGGAGGCGTTCGAGAACCTGCCGCACGTGCTGGACATGCTCCTCGAGGGACCTGGAGAAGATGAGGATGTCATCAAGGTAGACGACAACGAATTGGTCGAGCATGTCGCGAAGGATGTCATTCATGAGTGCCTGGAACACCGCCGGGGCGTTGGTGAGGCCGAACGGCATTACCAGGTACTCATAATGACCACGGGGAGTCTTAAAGGCTGTCTTCCACTCGTCCCCTTTCCGGATCCGAACGAGATAGTAGGCGTTCCGGAGATCCAGCTTAGTGAAGACAGTCGCCTGGGTCAGGGGTTCGAGGGTGGAGCTCATCAGAGGCAGGGGGTATTTATTCTTGATGGTGATGTCGTTGAGTTGGCGATAATCAATGCAGGGTCGGAGACCACCATCCTTCTTCTTAACGAAAAAGAAACCAGCTGCCACCTGGGAGGATGAGGGTCGGATGAGCCCTGCCGCCAACGATTCTGAAATGTAATCGTCCATAGCAGCCTTCTCGGGAATGGAAAGGCTGTAAAGACGACTGCTAGGGAGAGAGGCCCCAGGACGGAGGTTGATAGCACAATCATATGGCCGATGCGGAGGGAGAGACTGAGCCCGCGTCTTGCTGAAGACCTCCCCGACATCACGATACTCGGGAGGAACAGAGGAAAGATCGGGAGGAGGGGCAATCGGAACAGTCTGGACTGCTGGACCAGGTGCGGCCTGAAGACACCGGGCGTGACAGGAGGAGCTCCACTCCAAAATGTTACCAGACGACCAAGCAATGTGTGGCTCATGCTGAGCCAACCAGGGACGCCCCAAGATCACAGGAACTAAGGGAGACTGGATGACGAAGAACTGAAGGCTCTCCACATGGTTTCCAGCAATAGTGAGAGACACGGGACAGGACTGTCGGGTAACACTGGCCAGGCGGCGCTCATCCAGAGCAAAGGCCTCTATTGGCCTCTCCAATTCCTCACATGGAATGTTAGCTTGAGCAGCAAACGTAGAGTCCAAGAAACACCCATCAGCTCCCGAATCGATGAGTGCGCCTACAGTGAGCCGCTGGTCTGCCCAAGCCAGGGTAACGCTCACAAGATGGTTAGCCGGAGCAGGATGGCGGGAACAGGAAAGACGGCTCACTAGGATCTCCCGGGGTCCCAGTGAGCCTAATCTTTTGGCCGCGTAGGACACTCGCTGATCCGGTGTCCCTTAAGACCGCAGTAAAGACAGAGACCTGCCTGGTCGCGAGTTCGTACTGTTAAGGTTTGTAGAACGAACCCAATAGCGACAACACAAGACAAAGTAAAGCACCAACCTGGCAGGACTCGTAGAGGAGAGCCGGCCGGGCCTGGACAGAAGGGGGAGGCGCTTCAGGCGGAACTTGAGAATAGCTTCTTAAAAATGGGAAAACGTAAACTGCCCCCTTAATCCGAAAAGGAAAAAACGTAAACTGCTCCTTTAAAGTCCGAAAGGGAAAAAACGTAAACTGCTCCTTTAAAGTCCGAAAGGGAAAAAAACACAAACTGCTCCTTTAAGGTAGAAGTCCAACCGAGTAATAAGATCCACAGTGAGAGAGGAGAAATTAGAATATCAAAAACTTGATCTCAACTAGAAAATCACGATGGGAAAATCCAATGGGGAAAACACAAAGAGAGTTCTTCTCCGAACAAGCTCTCAAGGAGAACTGACACAAGGGAATAATCAAACAAGCAAAAACACGGAGAATACTACAATCTGTACTCCACCGGGAGACACAGAAATGTCACAAAACTCGAGACGAAGAATTTACTCACGGGACTGTTCAGGACGAACTCGCGACGAGTTCTGGAAAGCAAACAAACTTATACTAGAGTGGTTAACGAGTAGGTAGGCTGCAGGTGTTTCAGACGCGCCCTTCCCCCGCTCTCATTGCTGGTTGCCAGGTTGGTCAACAGACCGAGCCCTAACAGAATGCATGTATACATCTAATAACAGTGTGTCCTGACTGATCTTTAGCTGGATTTTGCATGCTGATTTGAGGCCATATTCAGGAGGGCTTTCACCATAATCACACCAAAAGTAATAAATGGAACGTCATGAGGAGTACAACGACATGTTTTTTCTGTTGCTTCTTAATCCAGACCATAACCGACCCTATCTTTTCACCTATACCCTCAAATCAAACCTGATACCTACTAGAAGCTTGTGTTGAAATTTGTTTGGACCAATTCTTGCCAGATTTTACTTACCTACTGTATATCTAACACACACACACACACACACACACACACACGAGCACATACTGAGCACACACAAGATGCCATCTTGTACAAGGAAAGAAGAGTGATGACCATTAAAGGTAATGAACTATACATAAGATAAAGCTAATTTGTTTGTGTGTGCCCATGTATGATTGACCAGTCTGGAGTCAGCACTCATCAGTCATTCAAGGAGATGCCGTGTTAAAGCGAAGAGAGAGGTGGCAAAAGAATAGCCATATGGTGAGTTGTATGAGAGGTTAGACAATAAGGAAGGAGAAAAGGACTTGTACGGACCGAGCTGGGAAGGATGTGCAGCAAGTTAGGGTGATCAAGGGTGGGAATGTGATGACAAGTGAGGAAAGTGCTGAGAAGGTGGAAGGAGTATTTTGAGAGGCTGCTAAATGAAGAAAATGAGAGAGAGAGAGAAGGTTGGATGATATGGGGATAGTGAATCAGGAAGTGCGGTGGATTAGCAAGGAGGAAGTGAGGGCAGCTATGAAGAGGATGAAGAGTGGATAGGCTGTTGGTCCTGATGACATACCTGTGGAGGCATGGAGATGTTTAGGAGAGATGGCAGTGAAGTTTTTAACTATATTGTTTAACACAACCTTGGAAAGTGAGAGGATGCCTGAGGAGTAGAGAAGAAGCATACTGGTACCGATTTTCAAGAACAAGGGTGATGTGCAGAACTGTAGCAACTACAGAGGGAAAAAGTTGATCAGCCACAGCATAAAGATTTGGGAAAGAGTGATAGAAGCTAGGTTAAGAGGAGAGGTGATGATTAGCAAGCAGCAGTATGGTTTCATGCTATGAAAGAGCACCACAGATGTGATGTTTGCTTTGAGAATGTTGATGGAGAAGTATAGAGAAGGCCAGAAGGAGTTACACTGTGTCTTTGTAGATTTAGAGAAAGCATACAACAGGGTGCCGAGAGAGGAGGTGTGGTATTGTATAAGTAAGTTGGGAGTTACAGAGAAGTATGTAAGAGTGGTGCAGGATATGTATGAAGGCAGTGTGACAGTGGTGAGGTGTGTGGTTGGAATGACAGATGGGATCAAGGTGGAGGTGGGATTACATCAAGGATCGGCTCTGAGCCCTTTCTTATTTGCAATGGTGATGGACAGGTTGACGGACGACATCAGGCAGGAGTCTCCGTAGACAATGATGTTTGCGGATGACATTGTGATCTGTAGCAAGAGTAGGGTGCAGGTTGAGGAGAGCCTGGAGAGGTGGAGGTATGCACTGGAGAGAAGAGGAATGAAAGTCAGTAGGAGCAAGTCGGAATACATATGTGTGAATGAGAGGGAGGACAGTGGAATGGTCAGGATGCAAGGAGTGGAAGTTATGAAGGTGTGTGAGTTTGAATAATTGGGGTCAACTGTCCAAAGTAACGGGGCGTGCAGAAGAGAGGTGAAGAAGAGTGTGCAGGCAGGGTGGAGTGGGTGGAGCGCAAGGAGTGATTTGTGACAGAAGGGTACCAGCAAGAGTTAAAGGGAAGGTTTACATGATGGTAGTGAGACCAGCTATGTTATATGGTTTGGAGACAGTGGCACTGATGAAAAGACAGGAGGCAGAGCTGGAGGTGGCAGAGTAGAAGATGCTAAGATTTTCATTGGGAGTGACGAAGAAGGACAGGATTAGGAACAAGTATATTAGAGGGACAGCTCAGGTTGGATGGTTTGGAGACAAAGCAAGAGAGACAAGATTGGGATGGCTTTGACATGTGTGAAGGAGAGATGCTGGGTATATTGGGAGAAGGGTGGTGAATATGGAGCTGCCAGGGAAGAGGAAAAGAGGAAGGCCGAAGAGGAGGTTTATGTGGTGAGGGAAGACATGCAGGTGGCTGGTGTGACAGAGGAAGATGCAGAGGACAGGAGGAGATGGAAACGGATGATCTGCTGTGGCGACCCCTAACGGGCGCAGCCAAAAGTAGTAGCAGTAGTAGCAGTAGTAGACTCATCAGTCATTCAAACCTTTGCAGCTCTTGGAAGTTCTTGTTTGAGCACAATTTGGACAGAAATGCAGTATCTGATGGACATGTGTGCTCTATGGGCATACAGTACTTACACAAGGGACATCACTGGCTCAGAAGATCATCTGGATCATTCAAGCCATAAAATGCATTATACTGCATCAGCACTCTGTAATGCCATAAAAATCACTTTGAATAGAGGGCAGAAAGGAGGTAGTCATTTATAATGGATAATATGCTCTCTTTTGTCGCTACCTCCCTTGCTCTCTCTCTCTCTCTCTCTCTCTCTTGCTCTCGCTCTCCGTTTTTCCACAATGGACAAAATACTGCTAGGATGAGTATAATATTTGTGGTGTTATCCTTGTTTTATTGAGCAGAAAGGGAGGAGATGAGCATGATTCTGCTGTCTCAGCGTTACACAGCATGGTGTGTAAATCACAGCAGGAGGAGCTCATTACAGCGGGCAAAACAGGACAGAAACATGACACTTGGGTGTCTAAAAAAGACAGCAGAGAGAAAGCGAGAGACACAGTAGTTGAATATAAGTACAATATGTAAAATAAACTAGGCATGAAAAAACACGTAACAGCAAATTCTACATACATAGATACATTTAAAAACTCTCTCTCTCTCTCTCTCTCTCTCTCTCTCTCTCTCTCTCTCTCTCTATATATATATATATATAGCTTTTTTCGGAAACCATCAATGGTGTTGATGAAAGTGCTCAACAAATGAGGGGCGGAATATCAAGATAGATGTAGGGGAAAAAACTTTAATTCTAATTCACTTTAATTAAAAAATTTTCCTACATCTACCTTTATTCAAATCTACTCATATTTTCGGAATGTGTGTGTGTGTGGTGTTAGTGTAGATAGCGGGACCGAAAACTAAAGCACTTATGATCCTAATTCTTTTTGGAGGTGGTAGGTATTGTCTCAGAGAGTAAGGGAAAAAAATCCCAGAAAATTAAAATTATGCATAATTATGCATAAATATGCAAAATATGCATTTTTCTAAAAATGGCTAAAAAAAACCACTTCTCTCGGCATTTCAGATGATTCTGAGCATTTTGATTTTTTCACCTAAAATTTTTTTCTGGGACCCCCCCCCCCCCTTAACCTGGAAAATGTGACCCTCTCCCCCTTTAATGTTATTGTGTGTGCAATGTAATGTATGTGAAATATGCTTGGTTGGAACAACTATTGGCCTCAAAGGGGCAGTTAGGGCACAGTTAGTGACAGGTAGCAAGCAATTAAAATGCTCTGCTGTGATTGGCTCTGGACATGTCAGGTGATATGTTATGTGGCCTGCTATTGGTTGCTGTGAACGTCATGTGATGTTTACGCTGCACAGTGTGGGGTGTTTTGGGCTCAGTGTTCAATGTACATTTTGTTAGCACATGTTTAATAGCTTTTGTAAAGTTTTTGAATATTGTGTTCCGGGTGGTGAGTACATAGTCATGTAATAAAAGAAAAACTTGTGTGAGGAGTGGAAGGGCAGGCAGCATCCAAATGGCAGCCATCATCACCACGGAGACCTGGGAGGAGAACCGACTGCGCATGCATGCAAGAGAGACTCACATGACACCATTAAAACACAGAAAAAGAGAAAGGAGAGGACATCATTCAGAGAGAGAGAAAAGACATGTTAGAGAAGAGAACAGTTTGAAATAGTCATTAGCCATAATCAATTAAGTCATCAACTCCCATATTTTCGTAATGTGTGTGTGTGTGTGAGTTAGTTAGTTAGTGTAGATAGCGGGACCGAAAACTAAAGCATTTATGATCCTAATTCTTTTTGGAGGTGGTAGGTGTTGTTGCAGAGAGTACGTGTCACGTGTCGGGAAAGAACCCAAAAGCAGATGGGACAATCAGGTAAGGGAAGAATCAAGTCTTTATTGAAGTGACTGATCTCGGGGGTAGAGCAGGAGTTGGCTCAGTGGCAGCTAGGCAGGCAGGCAGGCAGAAGTCCATGAATGGCGACGTTCCAGCGAAGACTGGTCCATAGTGGAGGCCTTTTAAGGGTGAGGGCGATTGCCTGATGGCCAGCTGGCGTGCCGGGGTGAAGGGGGGGGTCAGCAGGTGTCAGCTGGTGTAGCAGGTGTCAGCTGGTGTAGCAGGTGTCAAGGGCGATCGCTTTGATGTCAAGGGCGAGAGGCTGTGACAGTACCCCCCTCCGAGGGGCGCCACCGGGCGACCTACCAGGCCCGTCAGGGTGCATCCTGTGGAAGTCCCGGATGAGGTTCGCATCCAGGACAAGGCGACGAGGGACCCAACATCTCTCCTCCGGGCCATATCCCTCCCAGTCCACGAGATACTGCAGGCCGCGACCGCGGCGGCGAGAGTCCAGGAGACGACGAACGGTGTAAGCCGGATGATCATTGATCATACGAGGAGGTGGGGGCGGGGGGGCCGGAGGAACTAGAGGGCTGGTAGAGACAGGTTTGAGACAGGACACATGGAAGGAAGGGTGAACCCGGAGAGTGCGGGGCAGCTTCAGACGGACCACAGAGGGGTTAATGACTTTAACAATGGGAAAGGGACCAATATACCTGGGGGACAGTTTTTTAGCGTCCGATTTCAAGGGTAGATCCTTGGTAGAGAGCCATACCTGGTCACCGGGGGAGTAGTCCGGAGCAGGGGTGCGATGACGATCCGCTAAGCGCTGGTAACGACCGGAGGCCCTGAGCAGTGCAGCACGGGCTCGCCGCCGGGTCCGACAGCACCGATGGACATGGGCCTGGACAGATGGAACCGGAATGTCTACCTCTTGAGAAGGAAAAAGGGGAGGCTGATAGCCGTAAAGGCATTGAAAAGGGGACAACCCAGTAGCAGACGATGGCAAGGTGTTATGGGCATATTCTACCCAGGGAAGTTGTGAGGACCAAGAGGATGGGTTGGCAGACACCAGACAGCGTAGAACAGTTGCCAATGCCTGGTTGGCCCTCTCGGCCTGGCCGTTGGTCTGAGGATGGAACCCTGATGACAGGCTGACGGTGGCACCGATGGCAGAGCAGAAAGCCTTCCAGACAGCAGAAGTGAACTGGGGGCCACGGTCAGACACTATATCACGGGGAAGACCGTGGACCCGGAAAACCTCCCTGACCAGCAGATCTGCGGTCTCTCGAGCCGAAGGCAGTTTAGACAAGGGCAAAAAATGAACAAATTTACTGAAGCAATCAACAACAGTCAGTACAACGGTGTTACCGTCGGAGGCGGGCAGACCAGAGACGAAATCCAAGGACAGATGCGACCAGGGACGGTGTGGAACAGGCAGGGGGCGCAGCAGACCGGCACTTGCCCGAGTGGAGGGCTTATTCTGGGCACAAACGGGGCAGGCAGAAACAAAAGACCCAGTATCCTCCGTCATGGAAGGCCACCAGAACCGCCTACGGAGGAAGGCTAGGGTACAGGTTACTCCAGGATGGCAGGTAAGTTTGGAAGAGTGAGCCCACTGCAACACACTAGATTTAACAGCGTCTGGGACAAGCAAGCGCCCAGGGGGACCGTTACCTGGGTCAGGCTGAGTCTGTTGTGCTGCCATGACCTCCCTTTCAATGTTCCAGGTGACAGCCGCAGCCGCAACCACGCAGGTAGAGGGAACGATGGTGTCAGGTTGGAGCTTGGGCTCAGACTCCTCCCCATGCACATGAGACAGAGCATCGGGCTTGGTGTTCCTGGAGCCAGGTCTGTACATCAAAGAAAAATTAAAACGACCAAAAAAGAGCGCCCACCTGGCTTGGCGCGCGGTGAGTCGCTTTGCTGACTGGATGTATTCCAGGTTCTTATGGTCAGTCCACACTATAAAAGGAAGCTCAGACCCCTCCAGAAAATGTCACCATTCCTCCAGTGCCAATTTCACCGCCAGGAGCTCACGATTCCCCACATCATAGTTCCTTTCAGCTGGGGAGAGACGGCGAGACAGGAAGGCACAGGGGTGTGTCTTGCCATCCTCACTGGAGCACTGAGAAAGGACCGCCCCCACCCCAATCTCGGAGGCGTCCACTTCTACAACGAACTGTTTGGTTGGGTCTGGCTAGATGAGGATAGGAGCTGTGGTGAAGCGGTGCTTGAGGGCTTGGAAAGCTGCCTCTGCTACAGGGGTCCACAGGAACTGTCTGGAGGTGGAGGTAAGAGCGGTTAGTGGGGCCGCAACGCAGCTGTAATTGCGGATGAACCGTCTGTAGAAGTTGGCAAAACCGAGGAACCTCTGAAGCTGCTTACGGCTGGTCGGGCTTGGCCACTCAAGAACCGCTCTGACCTTGGTGGGGTCCATTCTCACCTGCCCATTGGCCACGATGTAGCCCAGGAAGGTGACTGAAGGGGCATGGAATTTGCACTTCTCTGCTTTTACGAAAAGGTGGTTCTCCAGTAGCCGTTGAAGAACTTGACGGACGTGCATGACATGCTCTGACAGGTCTCTGGAAAAAATCAGGATATCATCCAGGTAAACAAAAACGAAATGATCCAACATGTCACGTAGGACGTCATTGACCAGACTCTGGAAGACAGCTGGGGCATTATTGAGACCAAATGGCATCACCAGATATTCAAAATGCCCCAGGGGGGTGTTGAAGGCAGTCTTCCATTCATCTCCGTCTCGAACCCGGACCAGGTGGTAAGCATTGCTGAGGTCTAGTTTAGTGAACACTGTGGCTCCCTGGAGAGAATCAACAGCAGAAGTCATGAGGGGCAGAGGGTACTTATTCTTGACCGTGATGTTATTGAGGCCTCTATAGTCAATACACGGCCGGAGGGTTTTGTCCTTCTTGGCCACAAAGAAGAACCCCCGACCAAGGGGTGACGATGATGAGCGAATAAGACCAGCCGCCAAGGAGTCCTTGATGTACCTCTCCATGGACTCCCGCTCAGGCTTGGAGAGGCTATATAGACGACTGCTGGGGAGGGGAGCGCCCGGCAGCAGGTCAATAGCGCAATCATAGGGGCGATGAGGAGGCAGGGAGAGAGCATGCTGCTTGTTGAACACGGCTTGGAGGTCATGGTACTCTGGAGGCACCAGTGACAGGTCAGAGGTCTCAGAGCTTGACACCTGACTGGGGACAGACTGAGGCCGAGCAGACTGGAGGCATATGGCATGACAGACGGGACTCCAATTTGAAATTCTGGCCGATGACCAATCAATATGGGGACTATGCTTAACCAGCCAGGGATGACCAAGTATAATGGGAACGAATGGAGAATTGATAACGAAAAAACTTAACTCCTCTTGATGGTTTCCCGATAACAGGAGGCGCACAGGCTCGGTCTTAGAGGTTATCCGGGCCAGGAGACATCCATCCAGGGCATTAGCTTCAAGAGGCTGGTCCAGACTCACAGTGGCAAGACCTAACTGCTTCACAACACTTGCATCCAAAAAGCTTTCATCAGCTCCAGAGTCAATTAAAGCCAAACGTTTAGTGGACTGACCTTTAAAACTGATGGTAGCTTGCAACTGGGTACGTGGACGAGGAGACAGAGGGCAGACAGTTGGGCTCACGAGGATCCTCCCCCTCCCTCGTGAGCCTGCTAGTTTGACGGACGGTGAGGGCAGGAGGCGAGAAAGTGACCAGGCTGACCACAATACAAGCATCTGTTCTCGGTGATGCAGCGTTGACGCTCCTCCGGGTTGAGCCGGAAGCGGCCGAGTTGCATCGGCTCCGAAGCTGGGGAGGAGTCACGCCTCGGGCCTTCTCGGAGGACGTCAGCCTCAGTCGAGCGACTTTTTAAACCAGCCATGGGCCCATGGCTCTTGCACCATTAGTGCACATCGCAACACATTTTGCTCAGGGTATGTCATTTTCTCTGGAAAAGCCATCAATCACTTTGAAAATTTCAGAACTTGTTGTGCGTTCAGGCTAGGGTTGCCAACCGCTCCTTAAAATAAGGAATCGTTCCTTATTATATATATATATATATATATATATATATATATATGGTTGCTGTGCATCATAACTACCTACCCCGTTGGTTGTTATAGTTTGAATGTTTTCTCCTCTGATTGGTTGCTGTCCACCGAAATGAGGGGCGTGACGCTGGCAACATAGACTGTATGATTCTTTGTTTAACCACATTAGTAGCTGATGATTGCACGACGCACGAAACAGGCCTGTACTGCAATGCATTAAAACCTTTTTCCTGTATCTGTGTTGATATATATATATATATATATATATATGTGTGTGTGTGTGTGTGTGTGTGTGTGTGTGTGTGTGTGTAGTGTAAGGCACATTATATTTGTTGTGCCCGCGCCGCCCCATCGTCCAACCCCCGTCCCTGTTCCTTATTTCCATTTCAAGGAGTTGGCAACCCTAGTTCAGGCAGCTGCTTACAACACAAAAATTCCTCCTGCATTTCAGGGGTGTCGTTTGACACGTCTGTGGATTCATCCAATTGTGATACAAAAGCCTCTGTCAACCTCAGTTTCTCTACTAGTTGCACCCTTACATCAGTTGCCATGTCATCAATATGCTGAGCAATGGCTGTGTCCGACAACGGAATAATTTTCTGTTTATTAATGTACTCATCATTCCCAAACATTGTTTTGCACATATCGCTGGCAGCAGGCAATATTAAATCCTCTGCAATTGTGTATGGCTTTTTGTTCTGAGCGATCCAAGCAACTTGATGAGAGGCTTTCAAAGCTAGCTCACCAACATTAGCTGATCGTCTCATCAATGTCTGTTGGCCTTTGAGAGATTTGAGACAGGCCTGAAAGTATTCCATTGGTTTTTCTTTCAAGTGAGTATGGGTTGTCTCCAAGTGGTGCTGCAACTTTGATGGCTTCATACTTTCATTTGACAGCACTGCAGAGCAGATGACACACACTGGTAATTTAATGCCCTCAGTCTCTTTAAAGGTAAATCCAAACTTGAGATAATTCTCTGAATATTTCCGGGTCTTCTCTCGTTTGTGCTTGGCAGCACTTGTAGCATGGCTGTTAGTAGGTGTGTTAGCTTAATCCTCTGAATTTTCGCCAGTGATTCGTGATGAAGTGCAGGGTCTGTCAGAGTTTCTTGGTCGAGAAGTTACAAAGCGATCCATTGTAGATCACAGACTCCACTTCCGGTGTGGGGAGATGGCGGCGCGAATTCACATTTGCAGCAGCCTCACCCAATACCATCGACGCAGTGTATTTGTCCACGTCTGTGTCTAAATTTTTGTCTTCATTTGTTGGCTGGGAGAGCTGGTGCTGGATCGGCTGCGAGAGCTTGGTCTGCTGCGCCTTGGGCCCAGGGCCCGCGACTTTGCCTGGAGCTGCACCCTAGGAGGTAACACCGAGGGTGGTCTGACAGGATGCGGAAGCGGGGCAGGCTAAGCTAACTGCTAGCCCATGCAGACCGGCAGTTCCGATAACACCGAGGGCGGCGGCATCACCTGGGGTTGACTGGTGTTTTTGATGTCATCGTGTGGAAGGTGTCTGGCTGGGAGAGCTGGCGCTGGATTGGCTGGGTGGGCTTGGTCTGCTTCATCCAGTTGCCACAGGGACCACGGCCCCTGTCTGGAGCTGCGCCTGAGGAGGAAACACAGAGGGTGGTTTGACAGGATGCGTAATCGGGGCAGGCTAGGCTAACTGCTAGCTCATGCAGACTGGCGGCTCTGTGACAGTCATCCTAGCTGGCGTTTGTTCCCTTGGACGGTGATTTTTTTGTTTTTTTTAAATTGGTTTGGATATTTGTGTTAGTTTGAATATGTGTGTTCTTGTAGTTCTTGACTGTGTTTTTGTCTGTATGTTGCACTGTTGTGGGCTGGGGGAAACGGCATTTCATTTTGCTTCAAGTGCGGAAGTACATGAGGTGAAATGACAAAGTGTTCCTGAATCCATTAATGTAAGAATGGCTGTATACTTATGTTAATAATACGCAGGCTACCTATTTGGCTAATATGGCATGCAATTAATTCCAGTGTTTTATTGGCGCCGCACATAGAGTGGTTTAGCATAGAAAAAGTAGCTGGTGCTCAGCTTTCAGGGTGATTACGTTATTGCATTAGCTAGATACTTCCGCTAGTTGTTGGCACTTAGCCGCTAATATCAATTAGCCGCTAATACCAGCTAGCCGCAGATATGTTCGAGTTTGTCAACATCTTACTGTACATTGTCCTGAGGCTTTAGATTCTTCCTGATGTAATCCATCGCCTTAGATGGGTCTTCGAACCGCTTTTCTTGGCCGGACGATGAAGTAATACGAAGCACTGCTGGGAACTGGATCCCAAACGTGATGCCCTGGCAGCTCCGGAGGAGCTGCTTAGCTTCGGGGAAGGCAGCTCTCTTTTTCGCCACCGCCGTGGTGTAATCCGGGAAGCTGCTCACTCTCTTGCCGTGCAGGGTCAACGGAGCTGAACGGGCAGGCAGCTTTGTGGAAAACCTCCTCTCTCTCTGAGAAATAGTGAAACTTTGCCACGAGGATCCTGGGGGGTTCTCCTTCTCTGGGTGATCCTGGTCTAGGGTCAGGGTGAAGCTGAGGTTTAGTAACTCCTGCAGTAGTTTAGCGATAGTAATAATAGTCTGCTGGCCTCCACTGTTGAATCCCTCTTTTATCCCAACAATGCGCGCATTACACTGGCGTTGTCATCTCTCCAGATCATCTACCTTCTGGTGTAGCATAGCGACTTCAGATTTTAGCTGACCAACGTTCTCCTCCATATTTGTTGTCTTGTCTATTCTCTCATCTCATCTCATTATCAGCTGCTTCTCTGGGGTCGGGTCGCGGTGGCAGCAAGCTAAGCAGGGCTCTCCAGATGTCCCTCTCCCCAGCAACACCCTCCAGCTCCTCCTGGGGGATCCCAAGGCGTTCTCAGGCCAGATTGGACATGTAGTCCCTCCAGCGAGTTTTGGGTCTACCCCGGAGTCTCCTCCCAGTTGGCCATGCCCGGTAAAACCTCCAAAGGAAGGTGCCCATGAGGCATCCTAATCAGATGCCCGAACAACCTCAACTGGCTCCTTTTGACACGAAGGAGCGGCGGCTCTACTCTGAGCTTTCTTCGGATGACCGAGCTCCTCTGACCCTATCTCTAAGGCTGAGCCCAGACACCCTATGGAGGAAACTCATTTCAGCCGCGATCTCCCCCTTTCGTCACTACCGAAAGCTCATGACCATAGGTGAGGGTTGGAACAAAGATTGACTGGTAAATTGAAAGCTTTGCCTTCCGGCTCAGCTCCCTCGTCATCACAACGGTCCAGTACAATGTCCACATTACTTCTGATGCTGCACCAACCCGCTTGTCAATCTCCCGCTCCATCCTACCCTCACTCATGAACAAGACCCTGAGATACTTGAACTCCTTCACTTGAGGCAACAACTCGTCGTCTTGTCTGAGTATGTATTCAGGCCGTCCTCCGCATATTTCAGACAGGTCTCTTGTTTCACTATATCATCCTTTATAGAGTCTATTTTTGCATTCAGATCCTGTGTGTATGAATCTATCCATGCCAAGATGGTAGCCATCACCCCAGATAAATCTGTAAACTCCTTGTCCAGGGGCCTTCACAGAGCTCGAGGCTTTAGCGGCCTGGTCACTGCTGGATTTGTTTTTGCCCATCGCATCTTCTAAATGGTTGATATATGAGTAGAGTTGTGAGTCCGGTGTACTGGTGGTTTGGTATCGTTTGTATTAAATCTAATTTATCAGTGGTTGATCTAAAAAGTTATAATATTAATGAAAAGTTCATCCTGATCAGGAGCCCAATATAAACACATCTTCACATGTTACTGCTCACCAGCACCCCCACAACATTTATTTTTGACCATAACATTTCCAGTACCTTTATGAAATTAAGTTTAAGAATATTTGTTTGAGACTATATTGATGGCTATGCTATACTATGCAGCTATATCATCAGATGTCAAAATGTTAATGACTGTTCTTCACTATTTATGGACGTTAATGTGCCTGTGTGAAATAACAAAGCTTTATTTTCTTTCCAAGGGATAACCATGACACTAAAATTAATTTAGCTTCAGCAAAGTTTTGCTAAAACTTTCTCGCTTTAATCAATGAGAAACTGACAATGTGCTTATCCTGGATCATCCACTTTGGAAATTATGCACATATATAAACACATATGTATTGCCTTGGGATGGTAACATGAACAAAACCTGTTTTTGTTTGTTTTTTTTGGGTTTTTTTTGCAAATGCTGACTGTAGAAATCAGAAAGCCTGTCTCCAAAAATGTCGGAAAGATCTAGAAAGGAGAAACTTGCCTTGAAAGAGAGTCTGCTGGGATGTTCACTCAGAGCTCCTGGACTTTTAACTCCCTTGCTTGTTAGTGGATGTTTTGCTGAGGCAGCGATTCATTAACATACATATGAGAAAGTCTGCACATCAGAGAATTAAGAATGGTGGGTTTAAAACTCTATAAGTTACAGTGTGTGTGTGTGTGTGTGTGTGTGTGTGTGTGTGTGTGCGTGCGTGCGTGCGTGCGTGCGTGCATGTGCGTGTGTGCATGCGTGCGTGCACATGTGCCCACACGCAATTGTGTGAATGTGTGCACATGCATGCATCTGTACAACTTTATTTATAGGGCCATAGTGAAAATGTTATGTGGGAGTCCCTGTTTGTCCTTGAAGTTTCATTTCCACAGGAAGTGGTCAATTAGTTCCAAAATTATATTTGGCGGTTTAAGAAATGTGATAATACATGCACCAAAATGGATGTGAGTCTGCTCAGGGGCAACACCAGAATATTTAGGGCAGCACAACTATTGTTTCTGCTGTAAGCTTTATTCCACTGCCTATTCTTCTGTCAAAGGGAGCAGGGGGTGGGGTGGGGTGGAAGGGGCTTTTCCTGCACTTTTAGTGCTGAAGACTTGCAAGCAGGAGGTTCCCGGCTCAATTCCTAGTCCCTCCACATCTAATCTCACATGAATTTACCAGTTCTGTCATAAGCACGGTGGATTTGTTTCCTCTTGCTAAAGTTATTATTGGGTATTGATCGCTTGTACATCTGTCAGTGTTGATGTTGTTACTGACTTGGCTCTGTCTTATGTCCACTTATCAGTGGCGATTGATTGACCAGTAAATTCTCAATTTGTTTTTTGCATTCCTGACCATGCCATTTTAGTGACTTTGATCATAATCTTCATTGCATTAATAATTTCCATGACTGAGTCTTTTTCTCTTGTTGAACGATCAGTTGATATATCGGGAATTAACACCACTTGTTTGCTCTTTGCTCAAGTGTTGCTCCCTTTCTTGTATACCTTTATAAATGCAGTCATAAGTCTTACCGTTATGTGTCAAATGCATGTTAAATGTATGTGTGGGGGCTGCATGATGGCGCAGTGGTTAGCGCGGTCGCCTCACAGCAAGAAGGTCCTGGGTTCGAGCCCTTGGGTAGTCCAACCTTGGGGGTCATCCCAGGTCATCCTCTGTGTGGAGTTTGCATGTTCTGCCTGTGTCTGCGTGGGTTTCCTCCGGGGGCTCCAGTTTCCTCCCACAGTTCAAAGACATGTAGGTCAGGTGACTCGGCCATATTAAATTGTCCCTGCGCGCGCGCGCGCGTGTGTGTGTGTGTGTGTGTGTGTGTGTGTGTGGGTGGGTGTGTGTGTGTGGGTGGGTGTGTGGGCCCTGTGATGACCTGGCGGCCTGTCCAGGGTGTCTCCCTGCCTGCCGCCCAATGACTGCTGGGATAGGCTCCAGCATCCTGCGACCCTGATTAGGATAAGCGGCTTGGATAATGGATGGTTGGATGTGTGGTGGGGGTGTGTGATTTAGCGTCAGCTGGAAGTGGAGAGAGGGAGCAGTGGTTCACAAAAGAGCAGACATTTCTGTTAGTAGGGAGGCTGATAAGCGATCAGCCTCAGGCGGGCCTAATTAACAGACTATGCTTATATACTGCAATGAAGCTGTGTCCTGGACTGACACTGATGCAGAAACAACGGGAACACAGAATGGCAGAAACAGAGAAAGGAGCCACACACCACTCTGGAAGGAGAGAGCCAGGCTGTGGCTCCAGTACCAGACTGCACCGCCCATGTAGAGTGAGAGAGAGAAACATTATCAAATAAAAATCCTGTGCTTCCACCTAAATTGTGTCATTATTTCCATCCAGAACTCTCCAGTGACAACAGACTTGTAACAGTGGTAGCCTGTATGGGTGCTTGGGTGGAAGGAGGTCAGCAGACAGAATCTCTGCTAGGATGACCCCTAAACCAGATTGCTGACCTCCAGGAGGGCCAGGCCTTGATATAGCACCAGCAAATAGAGACCATTCACAACCAGACCCAAGCCCTACAGAGAATGGTCACTCAGCAGGCCGAAGACTGGGCTCTCCTGAGGGAGCTGCTGCGCTCCTCTCTGGCTGCCCACAGGGGGGATCTGGCTGCTTCACCCTCTCATTGGCCCCAGACCACCCTCTCCAAGATGACAGCCACTGATGACCCTGTGGCGTTCCTTGACATATTTGAGAGGACAGCGTCAGTGTGAGGGTGGTCAGAGAAGGAATGGGCTATGCATGCAGTCTCCCTGCTCACCGGGGAGGTGCAAGCTGCCACGCACAGCCTTCCGTTGTCCTACCAGGGGGACTACCATGCCATCAGATGAACTGTCCTGGAATATAAAAACCTTCAGCCTCTGCCTTCCCGGACCCAGAGTGGGCACCTTGAACGGTGGGCCAGGAGGGCTGGTGGTGTGGGAAACTGGGCCAATGGTGGGAGGAGTGCACTTTAATGGATATGGGACAGGTGGTCTGGGTTCTTAGCCTGTCAACCCCCTTGCCCGGTCCAGATGGGAAATATAGCATGCTGGTGGGTATGCAATGGGGTATATATAAGGCTTTGGTGGATACAGGCTGCACACAGACCCTGAGCCATCAAAGGCTGCTTCGGCCCGGGGCAATCGGGACGAAGGCATTGTGGGTGGAAATTGGATGTGTGCAGTATCATGGAGCAAAATAAAAGAGGTTGTGTACGTGATTTCCAATATTAAGTTAGCATTAATGCTAATCGTTAGTTAGCTGTAGTGCTAATCAATGATAATCCCAGCACATGTTGAGGTGTATTTGTGTTGTGCATAAAAATTAATGACTCAGTGTTTGTTGATGTGAAAGGAAGAGTCAAACACATTACAAACTGTAATTTTGTACCGTTTCACAGTGCTTCTGACAGTAAACATCCCAACCTTACCTGCTGTCTCCCGGGTGTTTATTAAGGAACCTGTTTAGCTATCTGCCAAGCTATCAATCACGTCTATGTGCTAGTAAGGGCAGAAAACAAATGCTCTTGCGCGTATACTGTGTGATATACGTTAAACAGAAAAATGTAGGGGCTGACCTTGGGGAAGTTGCGGCGGAAGGTACATGAGTGTTGGTGTGCTGCCTGACGGTGATTCATTAAAACCGACAAAAGCTAAATAAAGCCTCCATCGCAATTATTTACAAAACCTTGGGGGTCATTCCAGGTCGTCCTTTGTGTGGAGTTGGCATGTTCTCCCCATGTCTGCGTGGGTTTCCTCCGGATGCTCCGGTTTCCTCTCACAGTCCAAAGACATGTAGGTCAGGTGAATCGCCATACTAAATGGTCCCTAGGTGTGTGTGTGTGCGGGTGTGTGTGTGTGCGGGTGTGTGTGTGTATATACACACGTGTGTTGGCCCTGTGATGGACTGGCGGCCTGTCCAGGGTGTCTCCCCGCCTGCCACCCAATGAGTACTTCAGCATCTTGCCACCCGACTTCGGATAAGCGGCTTGGATAATGGATGGGTGGATGATGACAGTGGTTTGGTGTGGGGGGGGCACTGTAAGGTGTCGGTTAGGGCTTCAAAATGTTGAGCAACGGCCCTGGTTATTGTGGATGAGAGCAGGACGGCAAAAATCAGATGACACCGGCAAATTAGGACGGCAACGGCAGAGGGCGCTGCTGTCCGAAGTTTAAATATTTCAGCTTTTTGCCGTCTCCCACGGTGGAATTTATAACTGGAGGTTCTGCAGAACATCAATGGCAGATTAGTTTTATTAGGTACGTGAATTGACAGAATTACTGTATATAATTAAATAAAACAAACCCAAAGCACGTTTGTACAATTATTTTTTTTCCTGCAAACAATACAATATCACCATAGCAACCCATGTATTTTTTTTATTTTTTTTCCACTGTCCTGCCGTTCCGTCGGGCAGTTTGTGGTTTTTCCGTTTTGCCAACCGCCCGTTTACCGGATTTTCTTGTGAATGTAGCATAAATCAGATTTAAAAACAAACCAACCTTGTTCATTTTAAGAAAATTCAGACATCCGATTTGGTTTGTCTTAAAAATTTGTGAGAATTTGACTTGAAGTAGAATGCCTGCAGAGTAACGTAGACCAGTATCTTGCAGAGGAGCAGCAGGCTGCTGCAGCTGACTAGTCCGCTTCCTTGCAGGACGTCATACGGGAACTTTGCATGGTTAGTGTGTTTTCCCTCGTTGTGGTTTTGCTTTATTTGCAGAACTGGGTCAAGGGTACACTCAAGACGTGAGGCATCCATCAGACAGTTTATAGTTCGGAGTCACTCCAGATGGGTTGCATAACACAGATGCGTCAAGGCTGATGTTGCGTTTCACCATCTCCGCCTTCACCAACTGTTTTGAGTTTAGTTAATGCATCACAGGTTTTAGCACACCCACGCTTGTCAGCAGGATCATGCATATGGGCCTGCAGGAACATGCATGTGGGTCTACAGGATCATGCACGTGGGTCTGCAGGATCATGCATGTGGGTCTACATACATACAGACAGCCTGTCCAACACCCGTCTACATGGCGTGTTTAGGTCCGAGCCAATGTTAACACATAAAAACAACCCATTCTTAATTAGATTAATTTGGACATTCACATAGACTGTGTGCACATGAGCACATGGTATCTCCTGTCTTCAACTTGTTCCTTTCATAAGCTATTCACAAGTCAGTGTTTCCCTCTTGCTATCGCCCTCCACAGGCCATGCAGTGCACCTTCTTCTACAAGTCCACATGCCCCTTCTTCTACAAGTCAACATCCTCTCTCGTGCATGGTAAGAGTTATGGGCGCAAGAGACTATGACATATGCAAAGATGCACTCGTGACATCTGCTGGCTGACATAGATTCTGTGCTGGTGAACAGTAGTATGGGTACACAAGGCGCTATTTCACCAACTGCAAAGCCTGTGCGTTATTATATCAATGGCACTAGAAAGCCCAATGTACTTTTACCGAGGGCTGTTTGGATTTATTCATTTCACTGGGCAGGCAGGCAGGCGTTATTGCTCGCCGTTAAGGAAAAGTGTGTGTGTGAGAGATGCGCACATGAGTTGTGGCCGGTATGAGCTCCCCGGCAGCTCTCCTTCCTTTCGCCATTTAAGTCCACAGCCTACAATTTAGATCTTCTTCCCTCGCGTCACGTCATGGAAACCCGCGGCGTCTAACCGCACTTCGTTATTGGCCGAACCACGCGCGCGCACACACACACTAACATCCGCGCGCACACACGCACACACACACGCACGCACGCACCGTTTGCCCGGTGCCTACGTTCAGTTCACCACAAGTCCGGAACGCTCCTCGGCGCTGCGCGGCTTCGTCGTTGGTCGTCAGTAGCGTCGCCTGACATTGTGGGAATCTCCTCGGTTCGCTTTAGGAAGTTGAATTGTCCACCGTATCTTCTCCGGAGCCTTGGATCGAACTACTGGGCACCTCCACGGGCTCCCAGTATGGGGATTTATTTGCATTTACTGCTTTTGCAGTATTTTGTCTCCAGCTTTGTCTGCAGCGCTGTCGCCTTCATGGAAGAGCCGTCCGCGGGCAGGTCGGACGGGTACTGCGGACGAATCCTCCGGGCGCAAACGCAGGGGACCCGCAAGGACGGGTACCACGAGTTTAGACTCAGGGTGGAGGGCGACCCGGACTTCTACCAGCCGGACAGGACCTACAGAGGTAGGCCACAGACGCTTCCTTTCGCCAAATCTGTTCGGCGCAACGAGTGCGTAAACTTTGCGCTACTGTCTACCAAGTTGCAAAATGCACGTGACTGTAAGGGTGCTTGCTGGATGTTGTATGTGTTCAACTTTTTATTTATGTTTTCCTTTTCCGGAAAACTGTCTATGTGTGACTACTGAAACAGGCTAAACTATCAATGTGCATTTTATTTTACCTCATATGGAGCAGAGGAAAACTGCAGGGGGACGCGACCTACAAGCCGCACTGTTACACATTGATACGTTTCGTTCCTCATCTCTTACTGCCTCCCGTGTCTCTCTTCCTCTCTTTTATAACTCTTTCTGTGAGATCCCCACACGGGGTCCGGGCTTGAATACTCACTGGTTATGTTCTGTACTCTCTTAGTTATAAGCTCCTTCCTTATCCTCTACTCATCATTCGGTCAAAGTGGACACACGGCGAGATTCAGGCCCAACCAAGATGATTCAGTCAATTGTGAAGTCCCTGTCCAAAATTAATACTGCCATATGAATCTTTGCTTTTATCACAAAACTTAGCCCCCCCCCTTTTACCATAATATCTAATGCTTAGTAAGTCAAGTTCGTGTGAGTGTATGGCACTATGACACTAACATTCTGTTGCTTTCTCTCCCATACAGTCACCCTTCTGGCATCCAGCCCTTCTTACTTCAGAGGCTTCACTCTTATCGCCCTTAAGGAGGGTCGAGACGGCACCGCAGACGACCACTACACCGGCCAGTTCCATGTAAGGATCACTCACAACTGCAGATAAGCAGGTTTTAAGAACAAGAAATCACGGCATAGCCAGTGTGCACCGATGTTCTGGGAAAAGGCTGCAGTGATGCAGTCACTGAGATGCCTTATTACACACGAGAGTCCACGCTCCCTGTAGTCTTTTGATAAGGAGCGGAGGGGAGGTTTTGCTAACAGATGCTACTCTGTGCTCCTGGATGAAGCTAGACGGCATGGTTGTTTTGTTCTGGGAGGGGAAGGGGAGGGGGGGGTGGAGTAGAAACTGGTTCCCTTCTTCTGCTGAGTTCTTCCAGGGTGAAGTAGACATGGCATGCTTCTGAATGAATAACAGATACTTCCTGCAGCAAAAGAGGGAGCGGAAGAGACAGTAGGGGCGATTTTGAGAGAGAGAGAGAGAGAGAGAGAGAGAGAGAGAGAGAGAGAGAGAGAGAGAGAGAGAGAGAGAGAGAGAGAGAGAGAGACTGTTGTGTTCAGTAGTCACACAGCTCCCACAGAGAGGTAGAGTGCTCCTGAGGAGACAGACACACTTCCTCAATTACCTCCCACTCAGTGTAAACAGGAACACATCTCTAGCTGAGTTTCCACCAGCTGATTCTAAGCAGACCCATGGCTGACGGGACTGGGAGGCAGCCCTTATGTTCCCAGTATCGCCAAGAGGGCAGTGAGGAGGAAAGTGAGATTTGTGATTAGTGTGGTTAGTGTCCCTTTGAGCCAAACAGTCCTGTTTGTTGAGAACAGTGCCCTTCAGGCCTTGTCTGACTGACCATCAAATAAAAATGTACTGAACCTGAGCATCGCTCTGTCGGCTCTCTGCCTGTTCGGGGTGAGGGTCTTAACCGTACACGTACTCCGTGTATAGAGTAATCTGATTTAGGTCTGTTCAAACAGATACATAACTTACATTTTGACACTGAAACGGGTAAACATCGGAGCGGACAGCCTTATCCACTCCCTCCTTCATTCCTCTGTTCATTCATTCATTCATTTCACTTAATACAATACACTGTTTCCCCCTTCTGCTGCATTTCAGCCTCTAATGTGTTGCATTAACTCAGTGTTTGACCACTTCTACTGCTGTATCTCAAACCAATTCGGTTTCTAGGCCTACAGCTTGAGTTTCAAAGCTAACATAATAAAGCAATAACATATTTAAGTCACACGGTAAATGACAAAAAATGTCAGACATGGAAAAAAGATTGTAACGATAGAAAATAAACAGGAAAAAAGGCAAAAGTTAGGAACTAAATATTTCTGTATATATCAAGTTCAAGTTCAGCTTTATTGTTACATGTATTTAGAATACAGTGAAACTCTTATGGTGTGACTCTGTCTGCCTTAATGCCAGGGACCCAAGGACACACTATCCCAAAAGAAAGAAAGAAAGAAAGCCGGGGCATCCGGGTAGTGTAGCACTCTATTCCGTTGCCTACCGACACAGGATCAAATCCCTGTGTTATCTCCGGCTTGGTCGGGCGTCCCTACAGACACAATTGGCCGTGTCTGTGGGTGGGAAGCCGGATGTGGGTATGTGTCCTGGTCGCTGCACTAGCGCCTCCTCTGGTCAGTTGGGGTGCCTGTTCAGGGGAGGGGGGGAACTGGGGGGAATAGCATGATCCTCCCACACGCTACATGCCCCTGGTGAAACTCCTCACTGTCAGGTGAAAAGAAGAAGCTGGCGACTCCACATGTATTGGAGGAGGCATGTGGTAGTCTGCAGCCCTCCCTGGATCAGCAGAGGAGGTGGCGCAGCAACCGGAACAGCTCGGAACAGTTGGTTAATTGGCCAGGTACAACTGGAGAGAAAAAGGGGGAAAAAACATAGAATATGTACACAATTCATACATTATACAGAATAAACACTACACGATAGAACAACAATGTAAGGTGCATATGGGTGGGTCAGCTGTTCGGCAGCCGGACTGCCTGTGGAAACTGTTACTGAGCTGGGTGGTATGTGATTTAATGCTCTGGTAATGTTATTTAGATTGAAGGAGTGAGAACAGAAAATAAGCGGGGTGGCTGGTGTCTTTTATGATGTTTTAGGCTTTCATTTAGCAGCGAGTGGTGTAAATATTATGAAGTTGTGGTAGTTCCACACCAGTGATTTTTGCTGCTGTCATTACAGTCCTTTGCAGCAGCCTGCAGTCCCGAGCAGTCAGGCTGCCAAACCACACTATGATACATACAGCCTGTCAAGACCCTCTCCATGGTACTGCCATAGAAGTTCTTAAGAGTTTTGGTACTCATAGCAAAACTCTTGAGACGCCTCAGAAAATACAGTCTCAGCTGTGCCTTCTTGAGGATGCAGTTGTGAGGGTGTCTGTGATGTGTTAACCAAGAAGTCGAAAGATTAAAGTCAGACAGAATTGGGTTCTTTTTCATTGAAATAACCTTTTTATACTATATAGTATAGTATAACCATGTGGCACTGTCTTCTTACTGGGATCAGCTTGAGCTCTCCAGGTTCCGCAAATTGTAGAATTCAACCGAAACAGGACTGAACATACATCAGCAACTCTGTACCTCTCAGTTAGCCTTCTCTGCACAAAGTACACCAACTCGGTCTGCAAGCAGCATGCAGAGCCTGAAAAGTGTTGGCTGGACAAGGCTGTCTGAGCTCCGGTAAAATTAAAGCCGTGAACTGGCAGTGTCATCTTTTTATATATATTGACAAATCCATCAGAAACCCCCCATCTTCCAGCTTGGACACTACTTTGGCACTGTGATACAGAGGTGATATATGTGATATATGACATATGTGATAGAGAGGTGATATATGTGATATATATGTAATGTATAATACTATATGTGATATAGAGGTGATATGTGATATATGATATATGTGATATAGAGGTGATATATATGTGATAGAGAGGTGACATATGTGATATTGAGGTGACATAAGTGATATAGAGATGGCTGTGTGGAAAATGAACAAACCCTCTGGGGTCAAATCTATTCATTACCAATACGTTGTAAAATGTTTAAAATATTTATATGAGTGACAATTAAATACTTTTCTTTTAGTTCGTTAAATGTTCACTACTTGGAGACGTAGGAGATACCTACAGTTTTCTAGCAACATGTATCACACAAACGTTATGGCCAGATATGTTCACATTCAGCTTCTCTACAGATTATTTGAAACATTCAATAATCGTTATCCATTTAAGAATGAAACTATTCATCTCTTTTATCAAATAACCCAGGCTGTATCAGCAGGCCTGTGAGAGGGACCGCTGTTATCATCAGTATATATTATGACTATATCATGCATATACATTAATATATATCATTAATATTATCATGAATATACATCATGAATATATGTCATGAGTATACATCATGGATATATATATATATATATATATATATATATATATATATATATATATATATATCATGGATATGTATCATGAATATGTATGTCATGACTATATATATATCAGGAATATTTCAGCAATATGTATGTCATAACATGTCATGAATATGTATGTTATGAATATATGTCACAAATATATATCATGAATATATATCATGAATGCCAGTGAGAGTGATCGGGGGGATTTTATCTGAATGACCGACCACAAGCCATCAAACTCAAATTCATATGATGGAGGTTTACATTGCGATAGTTATGTCAAGTCGTATTCACAAGTGTTCTCCACAGTGTGTTCACAGAACATACTACATTATGCAGTTTTGCATGACTGTTACTGGGCAGTGGAAGATGAGCCACATGAAGAGAGATGGCAGTGGCTCCCAGTACGGCACTTTTCTCTTCCCACTTTCTGCTACGCCGTTGTTTCTGGCATCTAGCCTGGAATGTGCCCGCCTGCTGGTTCACAAAAAAGGGCACACAAAACTTTTTCCATATCAATTTATTACAGTCACTGATTGCTGCTGCTTTTGTGTTTGTTTGCTTGTTTGTTTCAAAGTCAATAATGTGCTTTTGGTCCTCTTTACACTGAGCAGTTGTCAGGCTTTTGTCAGTGTGCTGCAGACCTTGCAGAATGTGTGTGTGTGTGTGTGTGTGTGTGTGTGTGTGTGTGTGTGTGTGTGTGTGTGTGTGTGTGTGTGTTTGCCCGTGCATTCCTGTATGCCGTTGAGTATGGATTCATTTTCATGGCCAACATGTCTGTCCATGGGCTTGTAGTACAAAACCACTGAGTGAATACAGTGTGTGTGGACATGCATGTATATGTTCACATGTGTTTCTGCATACATGTAATTTGCATGTGCATGTTTGTGAGTGTCTGACAGTGTGTGTGAGTGTGTGTGTTTTTTTTTCCCAGCCTTCCTCTCCCGCCTTGGGTCGGCATGGGACACGGGTCATATTTATCTAGGCCAGCGACATGTTATTGCCCATGGAGACAAGTGGAGCTTGTTTGGATAAGGGGAGAGATGAGCACACATGAGATATTATCTTTTTTATTTTTTCTACACAGATTATCCAGAGTTCCAGAGTTTAGCTATAAACAAGCCCAATCAGTTTAAAGTGCTGTGCCTAAGTCACAGTTTACACATACATAGCTTATTACATAAGCACACAGGGGGTTAAACGTGCAAAATGTATGCATGGTTAAAACCATGGTGATCTGACATGTGGCCTAATCATGTTAAACACGATTCTGCAGCAGTTACATGTCCCTGGGGATGATGGATAAGCACGAGGAAACTGAGCCCCAATTGCATCATGCTGATTGGCTGAAACTTGAATGTTTCATTAATTCAACAAGCCTCATCATTTTCTGGAATTTTCTGGAAACCTTAAGAAAATGGTGTAATCATGTCATGTTCGTTATGCTAGATTGGATTAGAGATTTGAAGTTTTGATAAAAGAAAAAGAAAAATACCCTACATTGTGCTACATTAACGGACAATGGAAGTGGACTGGAGTGATTTGTAGTACTTTGATAGAATACAGGCAAGACCAAGGATCCAGGGTCACTGGGTAGGTCACATGACCACATAGAAACGTCCCCATAGTAAATTTGTCTCAGATTATCAAGCCTACTCTGTGATGCCCAACAAATGGGGTTTTTGCTCCTTTGAAAGCCCTGGACAACTAACTTGTCACCCTGGGGTGCAAGCTCACGGAGTTTCACATGGAGAGGGGTCGTCACAGAATGAGATAAGGAGTTTGATCAGGAATGCTGAGAAAAACGTTTCCCTTGAAAATACATTATATATGGAATTATAAAATGCTTTAATAACGATCAAATGAATTGGACAGAGGAAGGAATGTGAATTCTATTGTTTCACTTCACGGGAAAACACATTTGCTTTTAGTGGTTGCGAGGTTGGCTTCTTTACACTGAGCTGTAAACTAGGACTTCTCTAGATTTACTATTGCTGTTTTCTGTGGTAATAGTCTAATGCAGTGTTTCCCAACCCAGTCCTCAAGGACCCCCTGTCCTGCAGACTTTCATTGTAACCCTGCATAGGTAGCCCTGCTTGTACTTACTCAACCAATCATCTCATAGCACTTGGCAAGGTGTGCAAATCTGACATAATTCATTGTTGATTGGTTGAATAACTACCAACAGGTACCTATTCAGGGTTGCAAAGAAAATGTGATTTATGATGTTTGTTTTTCTTTCCCTTTTGTATCTTTCCAAGTGGGAGAGTACTGCTGGGGTCGTGTGTGGCTGCCGCTTCTCCCTCTCGTAGCCCCCCTTCCCATCCACCCCTGTATGTCTGTGTTATGTTTATCTGTCGTCTTGTTTCACCCCGTTTATTGTAAAGCGACTTTGAGTATTAGAAAAGCGCTATAAAAGTTTAATTTTATTATTATTATCATGTGTACAACATCCAATGGGAAATGGAGAGGTGCAACATTCAAAATTTCAAAAACACATGATCATTAACAGTCCAAAGGGGGGGTGGGGGGAATTTGTCTATTGGCATGATTTATTTATAATTTATTTATTTATAATATCTGTGTGTGCAACTGCTGGCCAGTGAATTTCTGTTATTCAATGTGGACATTTCTGGTTTGCAAATGATAAAATATTTTTCAATTAGACACAGATTGCACATTGTACTACTGGTTAAATGTGTTTTGTTCTTTGAGAGGATTTTCCAGGTGGTTGAATAATTAATGTTTCTGTCCGCCAGTGACCAAATATAATGGCTTGAAGTTGTTACATTCTTTAAACGGTTGTTTCTAAAGCTACATGTGTGTGCATTAAACCTTTTTGAATGTTCCCTCTGTTAGACCAACGTATGTCTCTATTTTACCGTTGTCCTCTCTCGTCACCGTAGCTTGGTAGATAGCTCATTTCGTCTGGCATTTTCCCTCGAGGGGCATGAGTCGTTCACACGACAGTTGCAGTTGGGGGAGTCCGGCTGTGATGAAGGGGTCATTGATTTGATGATGATGATTCTTGTGTTGTGGGACGATATTACTTGTTGAATGTTAGGCATGCAGCTGTAACTCATTTTGTCGGTGTTCCTATTGAATGTCTTCCTCAGCTGATGGTCCGGGGTAAAGCACTTATCCAAAAGTTCAGGAAACTGCTTATCAATGTTTGTGGCCACAGTGTCACTGTAGGGTGGGTTGTACCAGGTGATGGTTCATTTTCTGCTACGTTTGTTGATTTGTCAACAGTCAGTATTTAATGGTGGGTTGTACTTGAGCTTAAAATTGTAGCCGCTCTTTTGTAATGCATGGTATGGGTGCTGGAGACCCACTGTAGCAAAGACTGAAATTGCTTTGAAAGCATACAATGGACAGGCTATTCAAACACATGACACCTGCAAACTCACTGTCAAGGTGAAAGACAAATGCAAATCACTCCCATTTATTACTGTTCCAGAGGATCATGATTCATTGCTTGGAGACAAAGCATGCGAGGATCTGGGCTGTTTAAGTGTGTGTATGCTCTAACGGACCTAAGCAGTATTTCTGAGGAGATTGTTAGCTGATATGACAATGTCTTTACTGGATTCAGGACCTTGCCATTTGTTCCCTCAATGACACTCACTGATAATGCACGACCTGTGGGTCATGCCCCAAGACGGGTTCCTGTTCCCCTGCATGACGGCCTCAAAAAGGAGTTGGAAAGAATGGTCGCTTTGGGGGTGATAAAGAAAACCAATGTAAGTCCAAGTAAGTCTTGGCCTGAAGGAGCTTTTGCAAGTGTGCTGTTCTGCCTTTTAAGTTAGGGATAAACTTCCCAAGACAGTTTACCATTCCAAGCACCTGCTGAAGGCCTTTTTTGGCAGTTGGTGTTGGCATGGCTTTGATTGTCTGAACTTTTGACTCATCAGGCTGAACACCACTTGGCGATAACTCATCACCAAGAAATGTCAGGTCCCTCACACCAAACTGATACTTTTGCCCATTGAGTTTAAGGCCATGTTGCTGTACTCGTTGCAGCAACTGTTCAGGTCTCTGATTGTGGTCCTGTATTGTAGAGCCCCAAAACACCAAATCATCCACATAGACTCAGACCCCCTCCAAGCCCTCGATGATGCGCTCCATTGCCTTATGGAACAATTCTGGAGCCGAAACAATCCCAAAGAGTAGTCTCTGGAAGGAGTATCTCCCAAAAGAAGTATTGAATGTACAAAGTTTTACACTTGGCTCATCCAGTTTCACTTGCCAGAACCCATTTGATGCATCCAGTTTAGAGAAATAATGAGCACCAGCCATTTCACTGTCTATTTCTTCACATTTTGGAATTTGGAAATGTTCCCATTTGATGCAGGTGTAACAGAGTTGAAAATGACCTCACTCAGATAAAGTGAATTCTCCCAAAATTTGTATTTTAACATGTTATTGTAATCCAATGCTTTTTGATGGTTTGTGTAAACCCCGGATGTTGTACCGCATTCACTAAGGTTAAATATGAGGCTGCGCGACTGTTTGTCTATTTACTTTCGCTTTGACACATTTTGGGCATTTGCGCTATCCGTACCTTAGAGCTAGACCATTTCCGCTGGAGACTTGTATGCAGTCGCGTTGCAGCAGAAATCTCATGGATTGTTGTTTTATTTGTGAATGCAGGCAATAAAAGCCACTGTTAGGAACCCCTGGTCTGAATCTCTATCACGAACACCTGCACAAGTGAGGGTCGTTACACAGGCATTGAGATCTTTTGGGTCCATGCATATACGCAGCTCACCACTGTTTTTTCTCACGCACACTATTGAATTGACCCAGTCAGTTTGCTCATCGGTTTTCTTTATCACCCCCAAGCGACCATTCTTTCCAACTCCTTTTTGAGGCCGTCACACTGGGGAACAGGAACCCATCTTGGGGCATGAACCACAGGTCGTGCATTATCAGTGAGTGTAATTGAGTGAACAAATGGCAAGGTACCGAATCCAGTAAAGACATTGTCATATTGGCTAAGAATCTCCTCAGAAATACTGCTTGGGTACGTTAGAACATACACACGTTTAACCAGGCCTAGGTCCTCACAAGCTTTGTCTCCGAGCAATGAATCATGATTCTCTGGAACAATAATAAATGGGAGTGATTTGCATTTGTCTTTCACCTTGACAGTGAGTTTGCAGGTGCATATTTGAATCGCCTGTTCATTGTATGCTTTCAAAGCAATTTCAGTCTTTGCTACAGTGGGTCTCCAGCCCAGACTATCAAAGTCCACAATGTTAATTAAATTGGCTTTAGCACCCACGTCCAGTTTTAAGAAGAGAGGAGCACCATTTACTTCCAAAGATGCCACCCAGTTAACACCTGTCACTGCATTAACTGTAGGTGTATTCAGCTCAGTTGTCACTGTGCCAACAAAAAACTCAGAACAATCAGCTTCTTCCACAACGTTAATATTGCGCCTCACCGTCTTTCCTTTTGCAACACACATCCTTGCAGAATGACTTTTCCCATTGCATTTCAGACATATTTTGTCATAAGCTGGACACTTTTGAGCCTGATG
This sequence comes from Lampris incognitus, assembly GCF_029633865.1. Lineage (NCBI taxonomy): Eukaryota > Metazoa > Chordata > Actinopteri > Lampriformes > Lampridae > Lampris > Lampris incognitus. Next base: position 23,012,441 of record NC_079216.1, on the reverse strand, counting down.
ACGTGGCCACATCTCCTGCCATCAAAGAGCTTTTCGCTGCGCTCCGCTGAAGATTTGTTCGCGGGACGCTCTCTTGTGTCTTTATTAATCACATCGACAGAGGCGCTTTCCATGTCCAAGGACGATTGAAGAGTGTTTGTCCTGAATGTCTTCACGTGAAACTGGGCTAATTCGCTTGCCTGACATCCGAATTGCACCATCCAAAGTGAGCTCAACCTCCCTCAACAAGTGCTGATTTTATTTTATTTATTTTTTTGGTCGTTTATCCCATAAACAATTTGATCCCTTATCATAGATGAAGTCAGGTCAGCAAAATTGCGCGTTTGCGCTTTCAATTTTAAATCCGTTGGGAACACGTCAAACTTCTCCCCTTGCAGCTGCACACGGCAACGGAACACACAGCGTTCATAAGCCTCGTTTTTTTTTGGCGAACAGTGGGCATCAAACTGCCGCAACACCACATCAAATCTGTTCCTGTCGTCCTCTGAAGCAAATATGAACGTGTCGTACACATCGATGGCTTGTGGACCCGCAGTCGTAAGTAAAAGAGCAATCTTACCTTCATCTGCCTTGTCGTGGGCGCCAGTGGCGGAAAAGCACAACATGAACCGAATTCACGAGACTGTGGATAAGTAGACCCAACGGGTCGGACCTTTTAGTCGACTGGCTAACGTTGTCGCTTGCGGAGTGGGAGACACGGGTTCGCGCCCCGGCTGTGGCGACGGTCTCCCACACTGCCCCCACCCCCCGAATTCACTGCTATAAATCAAAATCAATTTTATTTGTATAGCCCAATATCACAAATTTGCCTCAGTGGGCTTAACAGCATATATATATATATATATATATATATATGTGTGTGTGTGTGTGTGTGTGTGTGTGTGTGTGTTGCATTGACTGCCTCTTTCGCTCTCAATCAATCAATCAATCCCACACACACGCACACACACATGCACACACACACACACACACACACAGATGTTGCATGTCTTCGTTGTAGTGCATACTATTTGTGTGAGTTACTTGGCCCCACACCAGAGCACACTAGATGGTGACAGACAGAGCTGTTGTTACCTAGGCGTCCACACCCATGATGATGTCACAGCATTCCTAGAAAGACATTGAGATAGGAGGTATCAGGAGGATTCGCCCATTCCTCACCGATGAGATGGCACAGGTATTCATCCAGGCTCTGGTCATCTCTTGGCTGGACTACGGCAACTCCCTCCTTGCTGGCGCCCCTGCATTGGCCATCAGACCTCTGGAGCTTGTTCAGAAAGCTGCGGCTCGTCTGGTGTTCAACCGCCCTAAGTTCTCCCACACAACTCCCCTTCTCATGTCCCTACACTGGCTCCCAGTAGCTGCTCGCATCCAGTTTAAGACTCTGGTGCTAGCCTACAGGGCAGTGAAAGGAACAGCTCCTTCCTATCTCCAGGCCATAGTCAAGCCATACACCCCCGCCTGACCACTTCGCTCTGCTGCCTTGGGACGCCTGGTTGCCCCGTCGCTCAGAGGCCTCTGCTGCCTCGGGACGCCTGGTTGCCCCGTCGCACAGAGACCCTTGCTGCCGATCGACCCGGTCACGCCTCTTTTCTGTCCTGGCCCCACAGTGGTGGAATGAACTCCCCACTGATGTCAGGACAGCGGAGTCGCTGCCCATCTTTCCGCGCAGGTTCAAAGCTCACCTCTTCAACAACTACTACCCTGTTACTTTTTCTTAGCACTTATTGTATTCACTCATTTAAAAAAAATCTCTTTCTTGTGCTTTTACTTTAGCACTGGTTTTGCTCTTAGATGCTTGCTTAGAGAGAAGATGCCCTTATGACCTCTGATGACTAGTAGTTCTCCTGATTTCCTACGTTAAATGCACTTATTGTAAGTCGCTTTGGATAAAAGCGTTGGCTAAATGACTGTAATGTAATGCAATGTAGATAGAAAATGACAGGACAGAAACGGAGTGAAGCGCAACAATTCGTTTTATTTTTCTTGGAGTGCGGTGGAACAATGACGCTGGTCTGCATGACATGCACATACACACATTTTATATATATATATATATATATATATATATATATATATATATATATAATCACCCCAGTTATTTGAATTTTTTCTTCCTGAAAAGACTTTATCTGAAGGTTTACATACCAGTGATTAGCATTATGTACTTTCCAATTTTTTTTTTTTACATTTCATCTAAGTTTGTTAAAAATATGATGAAAACTGTAGTATTTAATATTTATTAGCACTGCTAACACTGTTTTCTAAACTAGGTGCATCAGATACAAGATGTAATATAAACACTATTGGAGATGGTTGCAGATATTCTGGAAGTGACAGCATCGTGTTGATTGATGGAGGGCTCAAGTTAAAATCTCGACTGAGCCGAGACAATTCCGCTACTTTCCAAAAGAAGCTCGTCTTCATTTGTTGATGGGACATTTCACAGAGACAGAGACAGATGTCTCTGCGTCTTTGTCAGAAGTTCCTTTGTGGTCTAGTCTCCGAGATTTTAATTGTATGTATTGTTGTATAATGTCTTTGCATTTAAATATTCTACAATGGACTCATGTACACCAGTATACAAAGACACACACAGGCAGGCATCTTCACAGTTGCACACAAATACACACACACATGCATTCACAGAGAGACACACATGCAAAAGTGCTCTGTAACCAAACTAATATCTTCTCAACTGTTGACTTTCTGGAGAGACCTTTGTTTTCTTCCTCTCTTCATGTGTGTTTAACTGGGCTCTGCATTTGCTTTTGCGGGGACTTGGTGAGAGTCCCCGCTAAGCAAATGCAGAGCCCAGTTTCATGAGAGATGAGAAATGAGAGAGAGAGGGAACGAGAGAGAGAGTGAGAGAGCGAGAGAGAGACAGAGACAAAGAGAGAGAGATTTTTATTTTAAAATTCCACTTTATTTAAAATAAATCACATAGTGATCATAAAGGATTCATTGAATTAATTCCCTGACTCAGAGACAGTCCATATTAACAGTGTACACATCTCTTACAATCCACCCACCGCTTGATTTTATGAATTTCATCCAAAAACATTATTAAAACAACTCATCATCCACCACAGAACAAATCACATCACTGTAGCACCACTGTTGAAGGAAAACATCCAAATTCCTCGTCGCTTTATAAAACCTGAAATCAACCCAGGCTCTGGATCTCACCAAAGAAACAAACAAAGGGATCACATCCTGTCCTACCCTTCCTTCTGTTTCAACCCCTCTGCTGAAGTATATGGACATTTTTTGCTTCTCCTATTATGAGGTTTAGAAGTTTCCACTTTGTCATATTCAGTCTTCTGTAACCTGCCTCCAAAACAAATGCTGTGTTCAACCACCTTTCATCCAAAAAAAACAAAAAAACAAAACTGGAACTAAACCCCCAATACATCAAACAAAGCTTTAATTCTGCTGCATTCCATAGAACAGTGAAAAATTGTTTCCACGTTTCCACAAAACAGACATGTATTGGACACTGCAGGATTAATCACAGATAGAAAAGCTTCCACAGCAGTAGCCCCGTGTAAGATTCACCAAAGAATGGTTTAAACGATACTCTCCATACAGGTTGAACATCATCATTAACACTTAATTTTTGCCTCCACACTGTATAAGTCTTCCCATTTAGTTTGCATCTGAAGATATATCCATCTCCATTTTTTCAGTCTCTCCTCAGTTTTTCCTAGTACACCCCCCCCCCCCCAATTTTTCCTGACCATTAACTCATTACCAAGGAAGACTCCAAGATATTTAAAACCATCTCTTTTCCATGATACATTCCTTGGAAGGCTTAGAAAACCATCACTTCTATTTCCAACTGCTAATACCCCCCCCCCCAATTAACCTTTGCAGCAGAAATCACCCCAATTTCATTAACAACCTTTATATGGTTTTTCAACATCTGCTTGATTTTTGACAAGGACTACTACATCATCTGCATAAGTTGACAAAGCCAGTTTTGTATCACAGTTTGGTAAAGACAGTCCCTCAATACAATTCCTAATTTTGTACAATAATGGTTCAATAGAAATAGCAAATAACATTCCTGAGAGCGAGCAGCCCCGATGAATGCCTGTTTACTTTAAAAGGGGCACTCAAATCTCCATTTATCTTCAGTACACTCTCAATATTCTGGTACAAATCCTTGATCATGGCAATAAAACCCGGGCTGAAGCCAAAACACTCCATAGTCTACCAGAGGTAGAGGTGTTCAACCCTGTCAAATGCCTCGTCTTGGTCCAATGAAACGAGACCAATATCAAAACCCAATGAAACGGAGACTTTAAAACATCTCGAATTAAAAACACATGGGGGGCTGTTGGAAACCAATCATGCAAGCCGCGTTTATCGTTCCTGAGTCAGTGACCGAATTTATATATTTATTTAACCTTGCAATATTTTACATATTTTAATTTGACTGTACGTCTGGAGAGACCTCTTGGCAATTCGAGTCGGATTTGAGCAGTTTAAATGTACGATGACATCTACTTCGCCAAAAACGGAGTCCACAAGAGTGGGCCGCAATACGCCTGTGCCCTCTCCTGATCCATCCTCGCCAACCGGTTGTTGCAGCTAATGTGGACCCCACTGCAACACTGGCTGCAGAGTTGTTACAGTCCATGATGGGCTCTCTCAAACCCGATATTTTCGGTAAAATAGATTCTCTCTCCAACAATTTTATGTGGCGAGCCACATGGGACTGACTGACTGGCTTGTATAGGGTTTAATTGCCTCTGGTGATGGGTGGGCACTTCATTGGCCGATCAGTGACCGTCAGGAACTGTGGGCCTATTCGAAGGAGAAGAACGGCGGCAGAGGGCGGGACTTCTGGGAGAAGAAGAATATGGCGTAGAAAGAACATGGAGAAGAAGAACATGAACGGGGAGAAGAACATGGCGGCTAACTAAGGAAGACGGTGAAAGTTTGAGTGTGGAGGAGAAGCTGTTTTTTTTTATTGTGATAACGTAACCAAAAGGTTATTGGCTGCAAAACGGAGTTGTGCGACTTCGGGTAGGCTTTCGAGACTCAAGGAAATGGACGACGGCGGCCGTGTGTGAGGTGAACGGACCGTGCTGCAGTAGGAACGGCATCATCAGCGAACCTGTCCGGCAAGTTTGGACGTTTCTCCCTCCCTTTTCTCCTACCTCCCTCCTGTGAGTATTCCCTGCCACCTGGCTTCGCCCACTTTAGCACTGGGCTTAATGAGGAATTCGTCTTTAAAACCAGGTTTTCGGCTATTGTTCGGCGTGCGGCGAGGCGCTGCGCTGTCGTTCTTCATCCAGCGGAATGGAACTTGACGGTTTAAATGAGCAGAAATACACGGACTTTATACGAACTGTGCAACGGCATGTATGATGACCATGCAATACCATGGTGAAGTCTATTGTTGTGGAATTTTTGTTTTATTGCTAGAAGAGCAGATTAAGTGAGGTTGCAGTCCGGGTTTGATGTGACATTCATAGTTTGGTTTTCAGGGGTAATCAGGGCATTGGGGTTACATTCTGGAAGCCCAGCCTTAAACTGCCTTCACCCTTTTTCTCAATAGCAGACACTTAAAAGAAACTCCACCGGTGTGAGAAAAGAGTGCGGTTATTGATTTGAGTTTATACTGTATCAGTGTGTTTAGAGACACAGTGAAGGTTTCTTTTTCATCCCCCCCCTGGAAACTGTTGGCTTAAGTTTAAATTCATTCATTCATTCATTCATTCATTCATTCATCCATCTTCAGCCGCTTCTCCGGGATCGGGTCGCGGTAGCAGCAAGCTAAGTAGTGCACTCCAGACGTCCCTCTCCCCAGCAATGCCCTCCAGCTCCTCCTTAGGGATCCCAAGGTGTTCCCAGGCCAGATTGGACATGTAGTCCTTCCAGCGAGTTCTGGGTCTACCCCGGGGTCTCCTCCCAGTTGGTCGTGCCCGGAAAACATCCAAAGGAAGGCGCCCAGGAGGCATCCTGATCAGATGCCCGAACCACCTCAACTGGCTCATTTCGACGCGAAGGAGCAGTTGGTCTACTCCGAGCTCCCTCCGAGGCCCGAGCTCCTCACCCTATCTCTGAGGCTGAGCCCAGACACCCTACAGAGCAAACTCATTTCAGCTGCTTGTATCCGCAAAGTTTAAATACATTTGTTATTGTTCCAGTTCACCATTCTACCAATTCTGTCTGTTAGGTAGAGAGAGGGGTGAGAAGCTGTGAGGTGGGTACACATCAACTTAGGCCTATACCAGCACACAAAATGCACCCCAATACATGAGCACAGTTTACCCGTTACACTTAGGTCAGAAATGTCATTGGTTAAAGATGAGCTCAAAAAAATCTATTGAAAGTTTACAGAATAAGCTTGAGGCACACGGAGTAGCCCTATCAGAACTAGAGCGTGGAGTTACAAATCGCAGCACACATATTTGTGAGTGAGCTAGAGGTTAATGTTGGTTCATTAATGATGGGGATGGTATACCTGGACAACAGATGAGAGGACCTGGAAAGCAGAATGTGGAGGAACAACATTCATCTTCTGGGAGTACCGGAGGGAGCGGAGGGCCAACAACCGATGGAGTTTGTAGCCCAGCTGCTTCAGGAGGTGCTCGGCCTGGATGAGAAGCTGGTGCTTGACTGGGTCCACCACACCCTGCGTAGCCAACCTGGGATGGAGAACCTCCCTGACCATTTGTCATCAGGGTGCATTTTTTTCATGTTCACAAATGACATACATAAGAGATCCAGAGAAGCATCCCCTCTCCTTTACAAGGGTAGGAGAGTTTCAATATTAGTGAATTACACTAAGGCCATGGCTAAGAAGCAGGCTGGTTTAAAAGATGTGGAGCGCCAGCTACGCGCCTGCCCACGCATGAAATATGGCCTCATCTAGCCTGCGGTTCTGAGATCATCTCTTTCGGACAGCTCCACACACAGATTCGAGGACCCCGCTGTTGCAACCGACTCCGTAAAAAAAAAAAACCAACCTGGAAACGCCTGTTGCATAGCAGGGCATCAAGAGAATGGTTGGTTAGCTGATCTTGGTAGCGGGCTAGTTAACAGGCTGGTTAGCTTGTGAAGCTAGCTTTGCTGGGTTTGTTGATATCTGAAAGAGGTTTTTCCTGTTTTTTCATTGTTACTGTAAGGTTATTTCTTTCGCTTTCTTTTCTTTACATTTCTAATCTATGTTGGTGAGTTTATAGCTGACTTTCTACTATAATGTGATAGTATGCAGAAATGCACATACTTCACTCACATTATTGCTTTCTACTTTAGTCACTAGTTTTATTTTGATATAAGCCATCATGAATGCCAATATTTGGCTGCTCATATAGTTCAGTAGCAGTTTTGTCACTTAAGCCATTCTATTGACTTTTCTTTTTTTTTTGACTAATGTTGGTTCTCCTTGGACTCTATTAGTGACCAGTTTATGCACTTTTGGTTTATTTTGGGTCAGTGGTCACAAGTCTCAGGTAGCAAAGAGTAAGAGGTATTATGCTTTACTCTAAACTTTTTTGTATTCAGGGTTTTACTTGTATCTCAGTTGGGGAGATGCTTAGGCAAGGGAGGTTTGGGGGGAAGGGGCATTTTCCTCGTTTGTATGTAACTTCTTTTGTCTGTTGTGTTTTGTTGCTTGTTTTTTTTATCTTAAATTTGTACTACCATGATGGACAAAGTTCTTTAGTTTATATTGTGCCTTGTTCTTTACACATCCTCTCTCTTTTAAGACATGGTTCAGCCTGGTGTAGCTCATCCAACAGAGGAAAATGGCTTTAATTTCATTACATGGAACTGCAGAGGCATCAACAACCCTGTTAAATGCAGTAAGGTACTCCACCATCTTCGCCAATTGAGAGTTCCCATCATTTTTCTCCAAGAAACTCACCTCAAGGTATAGCAACACTCGAGCCTTGGGTGTAGATGGTTGGGCCAGGTGTTTCATTCCTCATTTCAGAGTAGGGCAAGAGGGGTGGCTATTTCCTTTCACAAATCGGTACCTTTTACCTGTTCCGATGTGACTGCCGATCCCAGTGGTAGGAATGTAATTGTCAGCGGTAAGCTGTTCAATATGAGTGTAATTTTCATCAACATTTACGCTCCCAACTGGGACAATTGTGATTTTTTTTTTTAAATCGTTTTTCTCTACACTCCCCGATATGTCCTCCCACATGCTGATCTTAGGTGGCGACTTTAATTGTTGGCTAGACCCACAGTTAGACCTATCCTCCACTAAAACTAACACTTTCTCAACCTCAGCTAGAGTTGCTCAATCCTTTATGTCTGAATTTGCAGTCTTGGATCCTTGAAGAATTTTTAACCCATCTGGAAAAGCATATTCTTTTTTTCTCACCGATTCACCACACTTTTATGCAAATAGACTATTTCCTTGTAGACGATAGACTTCTCCACTCTACATCCTCGTGTTCATATAACCCAATCATTGTATTGGATCATGCCCCTGTTGTTATGGAAGTAGTCTTTCAAACGGTTGATAACATGCCTTGGAGATTAAACACTCCTTAGAGATTAAACCTTGGAGATTAAACACTCAATTGCGTAGCAATGAAAACTTGTATCAAATTCGCCTTGGACCAAATTGACTTTTTTACTGCTACAAATAGAACCCCAAATATATTTGCGTCTACTCTGCAAAACTTTGAAAGCCTATGTCAGAGGCGAAATTATCTCCTACACCGCACAGGAGAATAAACTTAAAAAGGATAGGGAATCTGTGCTGACATGCTGTATTGCCCAATTGGAGGACATTTACGCCATCTCACCATCTCCAGACATTTATAAGGAGCGTTTAACTTTGCAAGCAGATCTTGATATGTTACTAACCAATCAGGTCACTGAGCTTGCCAAGTCTAGGAGCACTTATTATGAACAAGGGGTTGAAGCCAGTAAATTATTAGCCCACAGATTGTGTCAACTAATGTCATCACATCAGATTCCTAAAATTGGCACATCATCTGGGATATCATTAGGCCCGAGGGGACTCAAATGATGAATTCAAGAGATTCTACCAGCTTTTATACCCTTCTGAACATGAGGCGGATGTATCAGAATTTAATTATTTTTTCCACTCTCTTGATTTGCCTTTAGTCAGCCAGAATTTTGTAAAAGAAATTAGAACAATCGACCACGGTCAAAGAATTGTCTAACGCTGTCAGTTCCCTTCATTCTGGGAGAAGTCCTGCACCTGACGGCTACTTGGCACAGTTTTATAAAAAAAAAATCCCCCCAAGATAGTAGCTCCTATTCTAATTGAAATGTACAATGAAGCATTCGTAAATGGCGATCTTCCACAGACTCACCCAGGCAACTATTTGTCTTATCCTTAAAAAAAACAGAGACCCTCTTGACTGCGATCTTAATGAATGATTTGATCCATCATGTCTTTCAGTCTATTGGCCAGATTTTTGGACAGGAGCTTGTAATCAGCACAGGGGTGAAACTGGACACCAGTTCTTAATATCTCCTTTCTTTGGCAGTAAAGTTATTACTGCTCTTCTGCAGATTAAAGGCAGCAACATTTCTTTAAGACCTTCATTCAACACAGACAACAAGTCCTGTCCAATTTCATTCTAGAAAGTCTTGTAAAATTCCACTGTAAGACCATGCCAGGTGCCTTTCCTCCATCCATGCCCTGCAAAGCTGCATACAGTTCTGACAGCACCAGTGGTTCTTGCAGGTGAACACTGTCTTCTTTGGAGACCTTTGGCAAGCCCTCAGCAAGAGTCAAACATCTCCTCACTCTCCTCACACTCAACTGCTGTACAGCTTGAATAACACTCCACTGCTTGTCATATTTCTTTCAGCTCTGTTAACTCCCTTCCTGTGTCAGAGCGAAGTGTATGAATAAACCTGCTCTGACCATTCTTCTCAAGACCATAGAAGAATTTGTACAGCCATTCACCACTCAGATTCACACTCAGAAATCTTGACCGGACTAAAGTTCCTTGAGCTCTAGTGCCCAGGAGATCTGCAAGAACAGTTTTTTTTTTCTGTTTGAGGACCTCAATATATCCTTGATTTCCTGTGGATTCTACTCATCTTTGAATTTCCACTATTTTTATCTCCAAATCACTAATAGACCGGGTAATGTCCCTAGTAACATTGAGTGTACTGTTAACAGAGCTGCTTTATCTCTACTTTACCATACTCCCACCACTGTCCCAATGATGTGAAGTCTTGTTTTTGTTTGCTCTAAAATTATTCCAAAAGACTCTAAAAATATCCTTAAAATTTGGATCACAAGTTAAAGCAGTGTTAAAATGCCAGTACACACTCTTTGGTTTTATGTTTATGTAACCTGCACGACAGGGGAATGGGCCTATGCTTGCGCAGGGACAGTTTACAGTCTAATGTCTAAGTTCAGTGGAGATTGGTGTAGGTTTTTTTCTAGACCAGATTCTAGTACTCGCCCCAAAGACAACACACACACTCGTGGGTATAGTTTACAATAAAAAAACAATTTATTTCAACAGTTCAAAGTAAAGTTATTTCAATAGCAATACTAAATTAGATGTGTTATATATATATATATATATATATATATATATATATATATATATATATATATATATATTTTTTACTCTATTATACTTTTTAAAAGTTCTTCCTAATATTCTATTTATTGTCTATATCTATCTATATTCTATTTTATACCCTTCTAATATATTACTTATGCAGCCATATTCTACACTAACAAATTAAAGAAAATAATCAAAAATAAAGTATGAGTGCACTCAAAGAAAATAATAAAGAAAAGAAAAGGGGGAATGATTCAGTCTTCCAATCTGTGCAAGGTGCAATGTCCAGATCCTACCACAATCACAGGGGCAGGTTAATGTAGAGGCGATGATGATGAATCCAAATCCAGGGCGATGATGGGGGTATCCAAGGGTTCCAAAAGGGTGTAGCAAGGGGGGTTGTTCGGGGTACTAAAAAACCAGTCTGCACAAAATTGTACAGATTCCTTGTTAATTGCAATCTCTATCAAACAATTACAAACAAAATAAAAATACCCAAATCTAGAGTCAATTCTCAGAATTAAATCATTTCCTACATATAACTAATATGCGGCTGAATGACAACAGCCTATTGCTGTAAGAACAGTTAAAAACAATGTCATCGCAGCCAGGCTGCGGCACTATCAACGTGAATTCACGTCTAGCTGGCTGCTATGGGTTCCATGGATGCCATGTAGCCCGAGTTGGCTCGGTGGCTAGTGGCAACTGGAGTTTACAGGTTTTTTTAACAACAAGCATATTATTATATTAAAATGTCTAACATTCCTACATCAAATAAACCCTATGGACCGGGTGTCCTGACTGGTTTTAAAGCTCTGAATCATATGGGAACTGCTAAGGATCATAGATATACGTTTTAGCTGGGTTAGCTTAGCTTAGCAACCAATGGAAAATTGTCAGTCTTTAGATTTCAAGATTTTAAACTCTTATCTCACCAGGATTCCAGCAGCGTACAAAACACAAGAGAAAAGAGTCTTCCTTCTTCCTTCAACAGGAGATCATCTGTCTTTGGATAAAATCAAGATATCCTACGTAAATGGCTATGATTACATGGAACACAGAAAGCTGTTTACTTTTTAGCTTTGGCTAGCGGCTCACCAAGGAAGCTTCGTGGGAGGGATCTTTTTTGTCGTAGTTCAAATGTCCTGTAGCTCAAATATCCGTAGTTCAACTATCAATAATTCAAGTATCCATAGTCAAAGTTGTCTGTATTTCTAAATATCCGTATTTCTCTTCTCTATTGTTGACGGTTGTTTGTATGGTTTAAACTCTGTAGCTCGTGTGCCTCCTAGAGGCTACTCGTGGAACTTACATACGTCACAGGGTACATGTAATCATGTGGGTTACATTTACAATTAAACCATCTCAAATAACCAGGGAATGATTCGTGAAACTGACAGGTACGATCTTACACATTTTCAAAACATTGAACTGACGTTTAGAACAGCAAAATCTATCTAACCTAGCCAAAGAAATTATCCCTAGTATAAGCCCATGTATATTGTCTGTTATTGCCATGAAATATCCTCCATATATCTACTAAGTCATGTGTTTGAATTAACTCACTCAGTACATGCTGCGAAGAACAGTGAGGCTCACTATGATTCCTGTCTAAACTGTCATTTTGGGTTCAATTAAAATCTCCTCCCAAGTATAAATAACCAGCAGTTACAATTATTTACACTGTTATGTAAAGTTTCTAAAAACAGAACTCTGTCATGCCCTATATTAAGAACATTAACAAAAATCACAGTATAACACACAAACCTGCCCTCTACCACTTGTTCCATCTCATAGGAAGAAGGTAAGAACCTCTTAGAGCAGTGGTCTTCAGACTTTTTCTGCCCAAGGCACACCAAAGTGCAAGCCACAATCTTAATGCACACCTGTATTCATATCCGTGCCAAATAGCCTCTATAACCTGTTATCAATCTTGTCACTCTGTAAACGTTTATTTTTATTTACTAATGCCAAATAAAATTTGTCAAACAACTACATTACTCATTAAATATTTATTAACAAATTAATTCAATAATTCATATTAAACTTTGTAAAATTTCACCAAAAAGAGCAGCACCACAACCATTTAAACCAGTCAGGTCACAAAATTAAAACTGAAAAGAGGGAGGGACAGAAAAGTGTTCGTGTGTGTGTGTGTGTGTGTGAGAGAGAGAGAGAGCTGGCCCAAGACAGCAGCATCCCTGGTCGAGCAAGATGCAGTCACTCTACAGACCAAGTGAAGCGAGATGCACTGAGAATGAAAACTAATTTGCATATAAACTGTAAATTCATATCAACAGAGTATGCATTGAGTTGAAAACAAAACTTTAGTCTAAAGTTGTAAAGAAAAAAGAGACGCACTGAGAATGAAAACTAATTGGCATGCAAAATGCGAATACAACCATAGTGTCAACGCACTGGACGTTGAGTTGAAAAGACAACCTTTAGTCGGAAATTGTAAATGTAACTTAAATTTGCAGCATTAAAACATTTGCTATTGTCAATATTTCTTTGCCTACTTTCAAACTAGTGAGACACATGTGCCTGTCTGTCGGTGCTCGCAGATCTTTTTAATCCTTGGTGGTACTGAAGAGAGGACCACTCGCAAGTCCTGTTCAACAGAGAGCCGTGACCTCCTGTTGTTCTTCATGTGAACCAGAGTAGAGAATGCCAACTCACACAGGTAGGTAGTGGGGAAAAGAAGAAGTTGCTCAATAACGTGGCTGGAGATGGTTGGGTACTCTGATGCAGAAGCCAACCAAAACTGATCCAGTGGGAGCTCACTAAATTTGAGCTTCAGTGTGCGGTCCATACTGAGCTCTGCGCATTCCTCTCTCTCTTTAGAATAAGCTTTTCTGTTGAGTCCTAATTGAATGGGTCTCGAATCCAGTCATAGTCCTCGATGTTGGCCACATGTGGAAAATAGTGCTCAAACCTCGTTTAATGTCTGAAGGTGTTCGGCAAATACAGCGCGCTCCCTGGCTGCCTGTGGTACGGCTGATGCCATTGGGAACATGTCCATGGAGCTCTGCTCCAAAGACTCATGCCACAGGGTAAGTTTGCCCATAAACCCCCAAATCTTGTCTGTGAATTACAGAATGTTTTCATTCCTGCCCTGAAGCTTGGTGTTTAACTCGTTAAGATGCCCAAATATGTCTGCAAGGTAAGCCAGCTTGGCGCACCACCTTTCCTCCACAAGCTTGTCCTTATGTGGGACAGTGAACTCCAAAAGTTCTTCTCGAAGCTGATAATGATGGGACAGGACTTTCCCCCGTGACAGCCAATGCACTTCTGTGTGGAGGATATGGCGTTGATGATCAGCTCCCATCTCAGCGCACAGTTTGGAGAAGAGGCGAGACTTCAGGGGCCTTGATTTGATGTAATTCAACATCTGTACAGCCTGATCCAGCACCTCAGCCAGTTAGGGATGTAACGGTTACCGGTTTAATGATTAACCACGGTAAAATTCCCGACGGTTAGTATTACCGTTTCAATTTTTAATTATCGTTAAAACCGTGTTTGATTACCGCGCTTTGAAAAACTCACGGTAAATATTGTCCAGCATAGTCTCTCAGACGCAGGCGCAGCAGGCAACGTGGGTTTGTTTTGCCTCAATGAAACATGGAAGGCACAGGCGGTGACGGCGCTCGGGAGAATGTTTCGCCTACTAAGAGGACTAAAGTCTGAAGTGTGGTCGTATTTTGGTTTTTATAAGAGTGCTGAGGGAAAACTGATCGAAGATGGTTACCCTGTCTGCAGAACATGCAGAAAGAAAATCGCTGCGAAAGGGGGCAACACTTCTAATCTTATGAGTCATCTCCGTGACCACCATCCACAACTTTACAGCGAATGCAAGATAAGTTAACTTTTAGCTGAATGCCTGATGTGGGGACTTCGGAATGGGGGAAAATGTCATGGTTTGCATGTCTAACTTGCTAATAGCTTGTCAATAATGTAAACTTGAGCTTTCCTGTTACCAAAAGTTACTCTTTGTGAGGGCCGACGGTCCGTCCCACTGGCTAAAGTTAGCTACTCGTGCGTAGTACGTTCTTAAGGAAAAGCAAGGAAAAAACCTCCACAGGACTCCGGTGTAAAAAGATAACAAAACGAAAATTTATTCCGGTTCCACAGTGAAATCTTCATACAGGAGTAATCAAATAATAATTCCCTAAACTACAACTAAGGCTGGCTATTACTGCCACATTATTACTACGGCTATGGTAAGAAAACTGTATAGCTTCAGTCTCCAAAATCACCGCCGACTCAACACTCACAAATCTAGACGCTTCCTGGTTCACGTACACAGAAATTTGCGATCTTCTTAAAGTGACAGTAGCCCTAATGTTCAACATGAGCACTGAGCTAAATAAAACTGTTTCATATGCTTATTTATACCAAAACAGCATTCCTAATGCAGATTATATCCAAAGCTATCAATGTAAACATTATAAACATTATTTAAAGTAACTAAGAAAGGCACGAACTGAGGAAGCCTCTTGGATGAGAGGCGAAACGTCTTCACTGATATATACCAAGTCCAGTTGCACTTAATTCAATTCCTTTGGATAACCATGACCTGGATGAATGAGAACATTCACAGACAATGTGAAGAAATGTCTTTTTGGTTGCTGTTTTCTTATTTGCAATGTGCACAAAGTGCAGTTACCTCTCATGACCACATGGTGACATCTTTAATGCACATTTGTATGGTTTTTTTCATATGTTTACATAAGGAATGTTATTTTATTTATTTTCATTATTTTAATATTTATGCAAACAAAAAGCGCATAGTGCTGCTAATTTTATTTGTGGTTTTCAAAATAAAACTTGGTGAAATGATTTCCGTGTGTGTATCAGTACTTTTTGAACATTTTCAGCACATTTTAACAATACCACGATAATACTGATAACCATGATAATTTTGGTCACTATAATCGTGATATGAAATTTTCATACCGTTACATCTCTACAGCCAATTCTGGGGGCATGGTTTTGGCAACTAATGCCTCTCGATGGAAAATACAGTGGTTTGTCTCAATATTTGGGTTTTGTGCACTTTCACCTTGGCAATAAATCCTGTCACTCTCCCAGTCATGCATGCCACTCTGTCTGTGTGAAGATGGACACACATGTCCCAGGTCAGACATTTCTCTTTTAAGTAGTTATCCATTACCCTGAATATTTCTCCTCCCATTGTATGGCTTTCCATTTCTTTGCAGAAGAGAAAATACTCTTTAATAGAGTCACCATCAACATACCTGATATTTGCCAGAAGTTGGTTAGCCCCACTTATGTCAGTGGATTCTTCTATTTGTAGAGAAAATTTGCTGCTCATCTACAGTTGCTCTGTCAATTGTTGCTCAGTGACATCTGACATGTCGTCAATTCTTTTTTGATTTTATTGTCAGATGAAGGCAGTTTTGATACTGCATTTGCGGCATCTGAACCTAGCATGACACCTGCAAGTTTTTTGCAAGCAGAGAGGATGAGTGTCTCCGCTATTGTGTGAGGTTTCTTCTGCTTTGCAATAAGCTCCGCTATCATATAACTTGCCTCCATCACCTTATCAGACATTTTGATACAATCCATCAAATAGTCTTGCTGCTTCTGGTTCAGATCCTGCGCTCTTTTGATGTACGCCAAGTCTCTCTCAATGTGGAAGGGATGTTTGGTTTCCAAGTGCCTCTTCAGCTTGCTTGGCACCATGTTAGCATTAGCCAACTTCTACCGACATCCCCGGTCCAGCTGAAGGTATAACACAGGTGGCTTTCGTGATACTGTCTACTGACAGTTTTTCTCCTCTTTTCTGTAGGTGGTGCATCGTCTGAAATGGTGGTTAGGGGTGGTTTGCGCTGCACAAGAAAGCGATCAATTTTACCCCTAATGGATTTCTCATGTTATCCTCTCTCACACTGGCTGCCAATCAGGGCCTTTGATGTGTCACGTGCTAATAATTCCCACATCTACTCCGCGAATGGTGAAAGCTGGGGGTCCCTTTGACGGAAGGTTTTTAAAGAAATTATTTTTTTTAGGCAGATAATTTGTGTCTGTATGGGGAAATGACTGTGTACAAAATACTGTCAGAAAATTAAAAATTAATTAATATTAAATGTTAATTAATATTAATTAAATGTTTGTATATTGCAATAATAATATATGGTTTCACAAAATCCCACAGCACACCTGGACTTGCCTCACGGCACACCAGTGTGCTGCGGCATACCATTTGAGAACCTCTGTTGGAGAAGAGAATGGCCACTCCCCCACTTGTTAAGCCCTTATGACTCATAACTTCTCCATCCCATTCTGCCCTCCATTCAGATTCATTTACTGTGTTTCTTGTACAAACATGACATCAGTAACTTCTTCAGCTCATACAAAACAGCTCTTGTACTGACATCTCTTGCAGCATTTAGATTGAGAGTACCAATTTTAAAATTACTCATGAGGAAGAAAAAAAATGATGAGTCTTAAAGAACAGCAAGATTATGTTAGAATTGATACAAAAACCCCTAATCTGATTCATCATCATCATTGTTAGGTTCCTGTCTTGAGTTTCTGAACAATGTTCTTAAGTCTGTAAATCTCCTGATCAGTAAAGCCTCCTTTTCCTTTACTCCTCATGTAAGACCTGGCTGAATCCAGAAATATTTCTGTATCTGAGAAGTAGTCTTCCACTCTCACACCCTTCATGTTTTTGTTTTCTGTAGGAAGTTTTATTTCTTCTACTCCATAAGCCCATGCTTCCCTGTGGCTTCTACGTTTCTTTTCAGCAGATTTTATTTCACTGTCACCATCAGCTGCATAATCATCTTCCATACTGGACTCAGACTCAGTTGTTTTCTGTTTGGCTGGCTGTTTCTCTTTGTCCTTACAAACTGTCTCTTTTTTTGACTGTGAACCACGTTGAGTACTTTTGGATTTTCTCTTACGCCATGGTACTCTGAGACTGGCCTCTTCACACTCCATGTCAGCCTCTTCATCGTCAGTCAAGAGACGCCACAGTTCCACCATTGTCAGTCTCATGTTCCTCCTGATTCACCCCCTCATGTTCCTGACTGTTTTGGTGCACTCCACTTGGGTTCTGCTGTTTTTATCACTCTTGTTTGTGTGACTGTTCTCATCACTCGCACTGGTTTGACTTTTCTGGGCATTCACAACTCCATCCTTGCTGTTTGAGCCTGTTTCATCATTTTTAGTTTGGTTCTGTTGTAATGTTGCCTCCTCAGCTGTCTCAGACGAACCAGATGGGTTTTCTCGACAAGCCCTGATTGGATGTCCCTCCTTACCACAACCAAAACATTTTGCAGTCTCCGATGTTGCAAACAGAATGTAATCAAAGTCATCAATTCTTAATTTGAATGCCAGAGTCAGTTCCTTAGTCCTGTTATTAATATTGTAGCGACCAGGGGAGGCGGTCACTCTGACTGTCGGCGGGGCTGTGCTGGGGGAGCGCAGGGACTCATGGAACTGTTAATGTTTGAGCTGATTTTGTTATATTTTGTGTGTTTGGGTACTCTGTTTATGTTGGGATGTGTTGTTGTTGTTTGGGGATTTGACTCAGACTAAGTAGAAGACCGCATACTGACTGACTGACAGTAGGACCATGACTCAGATTGATGTCGCCAGTTGCGAAATCGGGGGTGGGGGTGGGGTCATTGTGCTGTCTGTTCTGGTCGGTGTGTAAATAAAAGAGCACTCCCGGGGTTGTGTGGTATATGGGGCACAGGAATTGCAATTAAAAAGAGATTTCTGCTTCTCGACTCATTCTTCCACACCGGCTCGCCACAGTATAAACAAATCGTATGTGAGAAACAACATGCGGCAGCTGGGGCGATTTACACCCTGACACTACTTTTTTTCATCGGGGAAACAATTTTCCCGTATCTTGACAATTCTCTAACCGGAATCTCATCCCTAATAAACGGGGCACGTTAGACAGCATTATCTTTTTTTTGCCAGAGTGGCAAGCAGCGTTACTGACACAAACGATTCATTCACTACAATTCCGTTTGCAACCACCTTCTGCACTTTGTCAACCTCATCCAGAAAAACCACCACAATTCTGTTCATTCTAGCTGCAGACTTGATGCCGCTGGGACCGACAACTTCAGCTGCAGCCAGACCACATGGTTCCTCTGAACAAGGGAAGCTTGGCAATGTCTTAATGCCACGCTTCCTGGTCAGCCTGGTGATGTCTTAATGCCATGCTATCCTGGTCAGCCTGGTGAACTCCGTGTCCGCTGCCATGACGCCGACCAGCGAAACACCGGTGTCCGCAATACACACACACAAAACCATCCTTAAACCTCTCTATATGCACACCAAACACACAAAAACCCTAACAAACCGAAATAGTACACACTATTTACAACATTTACAGAAAAAGATAGAAAATCCACTCACAAATGCTCTCACAACTGCTCAGAGAGAGAGAGAGAGAGAGAGAGAGAGAGATGCCAGCTGCAACAAAGTCCTTTGCCAGCTTGTACCCACTACTCTGTCTGTCTGTCTCTTTCATTTTACTGCTGACCAGAGACTGAAGCCCAAAACTTTCATGCTCACCTAGCTTGGATATTCATTGTGAGGCTCACCATCCCAGAGAACAGAGACACATTCATGTAGAAGCTGTTTGGTAGAGAAACCTACGAACAATCTTCTTCTGTTGCAGCTCTGCTTATTGAATAGAACACATTGAGAGCTATTTGTGTTTTGAATGGAAGGAATCTCTATTTTCCTCCTGATGTGCCGAATCTGTTTTGTACCTGCTGTAGTGTAGACAAGTATTACATGTATTACACACCCACTACAGCAATATCAGTACTGAAAGCAAGTACTGTTTTCCTTTGTCTAGACGTCAGCTCTTACTTACTTTTTTTTTTTGATTTCCCCCCCCCCCCCTCCTTTTTCTCCCCAATTGTTCTTGGCCCCACTCTTCTGTGCCGCCCCGGTCGCTGCCCCACCCCCGCTGATCGGGGGAGGGCTGCAGACTACCACGTGCCTCCTGCGATACATGTGGAGTCGCCAGCCACTTCTTTTCACCTGACAGTGAGGACTTTCACCAGGGGGACATAGCACATGGGAGGATCACGCTATTCCCCCCATTTCCCCCTCCCCACTGAACAGGTGCCCCCGACCAACCAGAGGAGGTGCTAGTGTAGCGACCAGGACACATACTCACATCTGCAGACACAGCCAATTGTGTCTGTTGGGACGCCCGACCAAGCCGTAGGTAAAACGGGGATTTGATCCAGCGATCCCCATGTTAGTAAGCAACGGAACAGACCGCCACGCCACCCGGACGCCCCAGTTCTTACTTTCTATGAAGTACATCTTTATAATGCATTATATATAATTGTACGTTATATGATATATAATATAATGTATATATAATTGTCTTTTCTATGAAGTACATCTTTTTAATGTATTATAATGCATTATAATACGTTATAATGCTTTATAATACATTATAATGCATTATTAGTTAAAAGCGTGTCAGTGTTTTATAAATATATAACTATCATGGCTTATTGAGTGTGTGTGTAATGTACTACATTATGCTTTGTGTGAAAACTGTCCTGTATAGTTGGGTCTTATGGGACATTATGATTCTATGGTTGTCGAGCTTTATGAATCACTTTTCATGTGTTTTTTTAAGTAAAGTCAAGTCAAATCCATTTTATGTGTGTAGCCCAATATCACAAATTACAAATGTGCCTCAAGGGGCTTTACAGCAACACAACATCCTGTCCTTAGACCCTCACATCAGATAAGGAACAACTCCCTAAAAAACCTTAACAGGAAGAAAAACTAGGAAGAAACCTTAGGGATAGCAGCAGAGGAGGGATCTCTCTCCCAAGACGGGCAACGTTCAGTGGATGTTGTGTTTACACAATTTACACAATACAACATTGAAAGAGGATAACAGAATTACAAAATGATATTAAGTGATACTGTATTGTTCATGCTGTATTGTAAAGCTGTATAAACTGCTTTTTGTCCACTTTAAGTAAAGTGGACCAGTTATTCGTATTTAGTTAGAGAGCTTAATAAACCGCTATTCATAACCACGCATGAAAAGTGGTTCATAATGTTCCCATGGACTCATAGTGTCCTGTAAGTACCAGGTGTATTATGAGACAGTTGTCAAACAGAGGGTGAAGTGTTACATTATAGACATGCTTTACAAGTTTTTATAATTACATATTTATGAAACATTACGACGTGCTTTATAAATCATTATGGGTTCTTATATTTGGTGCCGTAACACCTTATATAAACATGTCTGTAGTTCAGCATAAATACTCTTGTGATGCATAATAAAGATGTACTCCATAGAAGGTGTTACCCACTTTTTATATCAATTTGTCAAGTTTTCTGTCAATTGTCTCATCCATGTCGATTTTTGCATCTCATACATAGCTTTTTTTAACCTCTCCCATTATTTCTTAGTCTCCTTTTCACCCTGTCCTTTCTCCACATCTCTATCCCTGTAAGTTTTTGTCCAGTTGTAACTGACAGAACCCCAAACTTGGTGAAAGAAAAAGGTAAATTAGGGCGTCCGGGTAGCGTGGCGGTCTATTCCATTGCCTACCAACACGGGGATCTTCGGTTCGAATTCCCGTGTTACCTCCGGCTTGGTTGGGCGTCTGTACTGACACAATTGGTCGTTTCTGCGGATGGGAAGCCAGATGTGGGTTTGCGTCCTGGTTGCTGCACTAGCGCCTCCTCTGGTCGGTCGGGGTGCCTGGTCGGGGGGGGGGGCTGGGGGGAATAGCATGATCCTCCCACGTGCTATGTCCCCCTGGTGAAAGTCCTCACCGTCAGGTGAAAAGAAGCGGCTGGCAACTCCACATGTATCGAAGGAGGCATGTGGTAGTCTGTAGCCCTCCCTGGATCAGCAAAGGTGGTGGAGCAGTGACTGGGATGACTTGGAAGAGTGGGGTAATTGGCCAGGTACAATTGGGGAGAAAAAGGGGGGGAAAAAAAAAAGAAAAATGTAAATTATGAGTAATGCAACATAGGAGTTAGACCCCGAGTCCTATAACATCAACTCACTTGGTGTTATGTCAGCAGACGTAGTCTGGGTGTTAGATCATTGTTATTGTTGAGTCAAGGCAGCTGGAGAAGAGGGCCTGAAGGTCATATGTTTTACTGTGTGTGTGTTTGTGTGTATGTGTATGTATGAAATTAGTCTTTATATTGCATGTTGAATAAGTACAAAAGGGACTAAAACAAATCAGATGTGTAAAATAAACAGTTGTGAACTGAAGTCCCACTTACTGACTTTAATGTTGGTGTGTGTAACTGTAAAATGGTCCTTACCTCTACAGTTGTGAAGAGCAGTTACAAGTCAAAGCAAGCAAGACAAGCACATTTAAATTGACTGGTCGTGGAGACCATGCCTGTTTGCTGATATCTGCCAATTTTGAATGGCCTCGGTGGAAATCAGTTGTTGCTCTTACTGCATAGTTTGCTGAGGACTGCAAGTGCAAGCTAAGTTTTATGGGGGGAAGCAGGCTGTCAAACAATAACAGAAACAGTTCACCCAACCCAGCCCCTGTCATGCTGGAATCTGGGAATTGGAGGGTGAATGCTGCTATTTTGTTTCACTTAGCATCATCTAGCAACCCTCGCTGATATTTACCAGTCATATAATACACGAGGAATGCTGGGATATTACACATAGCGCCTTCAAGAATTGTCCTTTTTTGATGAGCTCTGGTCTAATTGTAGACTGGAAAATTTGAATCAGTGAACATGTCTGTGAATGTTCTCATTCATCCAGGTCATAGTTATCCAAAGAAATTGAATCAAGTGCAACTGGACTTGGTTATATATCCGGGAAGACGTTTCGCCTCTTGGATGAGAGGCGAAACGTCTTCCCGGATATATAACCAAGTCCAGTTGCACTTGATTCAATTCCTTTGTGAATCGGTGAAGAACAACCAAGCAAGAGAAATGAATGAAGAACAGGTTCATTTCACCATTCTTGCTAAGTCTGCACAGTATGACTACATTGACCTCTTAAAAAAGCTATTTGAGTGCTGTCTGGGTTTGTGTTTTGTTTGGAAATTTGTGTTAGAATTGATCACTGTATCAGACAAATTTCCCAAGCCTAGGACCAAAATAACACAGGGATATAATTACTTTACATTTACTCATTTAGCAATTTTCAGGAGAGACAGATGAATGTGAGCGTTACCAGCTTGCGTCATAGAGTGCTGCATTATATCACAGTTATTATATCGTAGCCAGGAGTGCATGTCAGATCGAGTGCATTCAGTGTAGGTGCACCCTAGATCATGAAGAAGCAGAGAAGAGGAGAATTAAAGTTCACAGTTGACATTACCACAAGTCAGAATGGAGGCAAATTAAACTGTCAAGTGCCAGTAGCAAAAGGGCTCACTAGTGCTTAAGTACAGGAGAAAGCTTAAATGGTGCTTAAGTACAGGTGACATAATAAGATAATAAGAGGAACAGCCAGCTCCAGCACCATTTCAAATTCATTGCAGAGTGTGACCCCAGACCACTTTAAGAACTGAGGTAGGCCTTGAAGGGGATGGCTTTTAGGCCTTTCTTGAAGGAGGTAAACAAGTCAGTAGCTTTGATGGAGACCAGGAGTTTGTTCCACCTATAGTAATTAAGAATAATATTTGGGGAACTGTGGGAAATGCTGTGGGGAGTACACCTGGACAGTTCTCAGTTCTGCCTTACTTCTGTCGGTTGCTGCTGACCTCTACTCTCCTTTTGCTACGTTTCCCAGTTCCTGTAATTTCATGAGATGGTTCTTTGGCTTGAGAGTGGTCCAGGCACCAAAAAAAGTGTCATTTGTGATTCTGTTTCCTTTTCCTAACAATAAAACAATGTATCATCAGATGATTTGAACTCTACAGTTCAACACTAAGTGCCCTCTCTTCCTGCCCGTCTAGATTATTGATGAGGAGGACACCCAGTTCATGACTAATTGCCCTCCGGCGGTGACAGAGAGCACACCTCGCAGGCGCGTCAGGATACAGGTCCTCTGGACAGCGCCACCCACTGGTACCGGCTGTGTCATACTGAAGTGGGTATCTTTTTAAACATTCCTTATAAATTGTCTGATTATATGCTTTTATCTGTCTGTCAGCATATGTAGGCCATAAAATTAAAAGCGTATCTTTTTTCAGGCATTAGCGTGGGGAACATAAGTGCTGATTTAGAGAGAGAACTCTTGTATTCTGCTGTACACTCATAGGATACAGTGAATGGAGGATGGTTTGTGTGATTTGGGTATCATTTTAAGTGTGTGATTTCACAACAGTCGGGTTTCCCATTTCAGTCTCTCGTGTGAGAACCACAGAGAAGGAGACGTATGCTTTTTTTTTTATCCTTCACAAAGAAGACAAGGCAGACAAAAAGCTTTGGGCGCCAGCAATTTCAACCATTAGCTTCTGAAGGACTGCTACCCTCCCTGTAAATGTCTTACCCCTGCATTATCACTGCTTTTAATGACAGTCATTTTTGGTTATAGTCGAGACATTAAGTGAAGTAATACCAGGTGGCTCTCCTCGAACTCATAACCAAAGCAGTAGCAGCTGGACACAGATGATTATTATGGGGCAATTTCTGGTTTCCAAGCAGATGTGACTCTTAACTTGTGTGGTGTAATTTACGTGCGTGGATGTGTTTTTTGTGTGTGTGTGTGTGAGAGAGAGCTAGAGAGGTGGGGGGGGGTATATACACATTACCAGAAAATTCCTTCCACCCCTTCTCATAAACTATATTCCTTAAGTAATTTTCATAAAATACTCTGCAGTAAATATTACTTGTGTTTTGTTCAATCACTGAATGGAATTTGCCCTCAAATCTTGACGTTTAAACATAATGTAATTGATCTGAAAAGGTTGCACATCTCAAATTGTCAAGTCAAAGGGGACAAAATACTCACATTTCACTTATTAATTTGGCTCGCACCACAATAGTAGAATGCTCACGTGCTTCAGCACAGAGTCTTCGTCAGAGCGTTGGAAGTGTTCGGATTCAGGTTGGTGATGTACACATGGGCGAGTCGACACACTGCTGGGAGTCATTGGGAATTGGACCCAGTTATTTAGGAACCAATCACATTTCTTATCCCATGCTTACAGATACAGGGTCCAGTCACAAGTATGTTGTTGAATCTGATTTAAACCCCGTTACATACAATATGAAGCTTCACTACACGTTTCTGGCCATAAGTTACTCACTATTAACACCATCCACTAGATGACCATAAAGGGACATTTGAATAAACCCTGTTCATTTCCTGGTCCTGGGTACGATGTTAAACTGCAACCGTCGGGTCGTTGGCAACTAAACCGGCATCCCCACCTCAACCCTTGGGTTGTTGTGAGGAGGGTGTGTGGTCACCCAGCAGGACTAAAAACAAAACCTGTCAAAGGGTGGATGAGTTCCTCTGTGAACCAACGGCCATCCATACCCAGAGAGGAGATAGGGACCACCAGGTACTCCCCCTACTGAAACACAATAATGACTCAACCTTTTGAGGCATCAGCTGTGCTCCTACAACCTCCTTAGGTTACGGAACTGATGATGATGATGTTGATTTTCCATTGTAGGATGATCTTAAGGCTGATGCTACATCCTTAAGTGGTCCGTGGTCACATTCATAGCTGGTGGCTTTCAAGAGATTACAAACAGCCCTAACTTAAAAAGCATTTTACGCTGAAGTCATTAAGTCCACTTGGTGTCATATTGTTGTGTGTGTGTGTATCCAAGACATTTCTCTCTGGGCCAGTTTCTCTAAAACATCACCCCCCCCAGTAGGCATCATGACTTTCTCAGTCCCACAGCATTTTAATGAAGAGGGTGAACCTTGATTTGCTTCAGCAAGTGCATAATCCATATTGCCTGTACGGATTGTAGTTTTGTGGTCTGATATTCATTGTTTAAGGGGTCGTTTGGTTTGTCTGACATGTCCTAGACCACAGGGATATAATACATGTGGGAATGATATAACAATTTTGTATTTGTTGTATTGCTGAAGCAGGTACAGTTACCACATCTATACATGCCAGTAGTCGTCAGCCATGTGGTCTTGTTTTGAGTCATATTCTTGTACATGACAATGGGTGCTCTCCTGAAGGAGAAACGGGGTGGGGATTTGTAGAAGTCCTTCAAAGGTTGTTTTGCTTGAAGCACATGTCAGTGTCTCTGGAGTGTCTCTTGTAGAGAAACAAGATGCTTTGGACTTTGCTGTCTATTACCTGTCCACGACAGAAACAACACAAAGTCCTCCTAATGCATTCCTACTGGAAC
The DNA here is from genome assembly GCF_029633865.1 of Lampris incognitus. Lineage (NCBI taxonomy): Eukaryota > Metazoa > Chordata > Actinopteri > Lampriformes > Lampridae > Lampris > Lampris incognitus. Next base: position 22,986,609 of record NC_079216.1, on the reverse strand, counting down.
TGCTGCACCTTGCTCTGAGTTCCAGCTGGTACCTCTAACAGGCCGGCACTGCAGCGGGGACAGCGACAGCGCCCTCTGTGGCTCGATTAATTGTTTGGAAAACGAGGATAAACTGTTACATATCATCCCAATAATAACCCATATCACTCAAGGATAAAACTATATTGATGACATCTTCTTATTTTGGGAGGGGATGGGGGGAGGATTGATGGACTGTGTTATATCTTAACAGCTCAAGTTTCCTGAACTTCACCTGTGAACACAGCACTGACAAAATCAATCATTTGGATCTAACCATGCACAAAAATGAAACTGGAGCCATTCACACTTCTAGCTACTGAAAAGACATGGAACACAATTCAATATTGCATGCTGTTAGCACTCATCCCAAACATCTAGAGGATACCATCCCAGTCGGTCAGTTTTTGAGGCTCAAACACAACTGCTCAGATTTTGATGACATTCACTCCACAAAAAAAACAAAAAAAACAAAAACAAACATGGGTACTCGATTCAAGGAAAGAGGTTATGCCTCCAACTCTATTCAGAAACCCGTACAACATGCCACCACCACCACCTCTCGCTCTGATCTCCTATCTAATTCGCATAAAACAAAGAATACTAGCTGGGCTGATTTCTCTATCATTGTGCGTTACAAATAAAAGAGACGCTCAAGAGACACTGACATGTGCTTCAAGCAGAACAACCTTTGAAAGACTTCTGTAAATCCTCACCCCTTTTCTTGCTCAGGAGAGCACGCTGATGTATTTGGGGGCACAGGCGATGAGGGGTAGCATAGAAAAATCTGAGCAGAACAAAACTTAATGAGGGAAGGTTGTGTAAAGAAGTCCTAAACAAACACTGTGTGTTACTAGACAGACATGGTGGAATTCAAAAGCTGAAGCTTGGCCTACAACAGAACACAGTGACTTTTGAAGGAGAGATTGAATCAGTGAGAGACGCTGGTGGGTCGTAACCTGCATATCCAATAAACAAAGCAGAGTTGGGTGGAATTTGCTCTGATGAAGTCTTTCTCTCTGTCAATCTTATTTTCTCACCCTGTGTGCCCTTGTTTGTCTTCTCGAAGTGAATAACCAACCTGGCATGCATCTCTTCCTTCTCTTCCTATATGCCTCCCTATAGACTACCACATTCTTACTTTCACAGTATACTCCCAGCTGTTACTTTTAATTTAGCTGCTGTATTGCAGATGGCATTTAGTCATTCCATTGTTTGTAAGTCCAATATACCAAGTAGTGTGTAGCTGAACATCTGCTAAGAAAATTAGAATTGTATTGTTGCTACATTTGTTTGCCAGCTAGGAGATGGAGCTTTAGCATTACCTCATATATCATCTATGGGTTTATGTCTTTTTCTCCTTACCTTTCCCTCCTTGCTCTTATGGTCTTGAATTGATTGCCCTCCCCTGTTGTCTCTTCTGCAATCTTGTCCTTTGTCTTTGTCAAATGGGGCCATATTCCATTAAAAGAATGTCCCAGAAAGTTGAATCAGTCCATCTTGACACGTTTATTGAGAGAAACGTTTGTGACCTCTTCAGTCTCAACTGACTGCAGGTGTCCCCACCCTTATACACAGCACAGTTGCGTAATGACCAAAACCAGCTATCAGTTTCATATGCAAATAGACATGAGCATTAACTAGAGTTTCAAAGGCCATGTGTACTATTCAAAGGATTGGGGAATGTTTGCAATCAATGTTTGCCCCCCCCCCCCACCTCAATTCAGGGGTGGTCATTCTCTCTTCACATAGATGGCCTCTGACTCTCTGTTCAAACCAGCTTTCCTCCGTGTCAAGGATGTGCACATCCTCATCTTTGAAAGAGTGGCCACTGGCCTGTAGATGGTGTAGATTGTGGAGTCCTGGTCTGACGTGTTAGCTTTCCTGTGTTGTGCCATGCTCTTCGCCTGCATCTGTTTTGTTTCCCTGAAGTACAAGTCATGACAATCGTCCTGACACTTAACAGTGTACATTATATTGCTCTGTTGTGCTGGGGGACCAGTTTCTTGGGATGAAATTTCTGGCGCAGTGTTTCGGGGTTTGAAAGCAACTGAAGCATGGTGTTTTGAAAATACGCATCTCAGCTGTTTCGACACTCCCATCACATATGGAATCACCACTGTGCTGATCTCCTCTTTAGTTGTCCTTGTTATGGTTAACTGCACAAATTCGTGAAAATCTTTATAAAAGTAATGTATGTACGTTATTGGGCAATATACTAAAAGAAAGTAAAACCTTGTGTTACTGTAGAATTGTTACCCTAACTACAAATGTTTGCAACTTAGTTGTGAATTTTCACGCAATTCCCACAGTCAGAAAAATCAATTCATCACTGCCACCAATCTGTTGTGGGACTCAACTCAAACTTTTCTACATTCTCTTTCTTTCTCTTTTCTAGTCTGTCTCAGTTTTCTTCCTGTAAGTGGAACATGTTTTCAGTCCAGAAACATCAAATATATGGCATGAGGTATCAAATATGATTCCGGCAACATTTGGGAGCGTGCCAGTCCCTTTCCCTCACCATCCACATTTCACACTGATGCACAGCTCTAGTATTTCTAAAATTGATTTCGAATGCTGATTCAGTACTTTCAATGCAAAATTGCTCTTTTGTGATATTGTTGTTGGTGACCCAGCTGTAAATTTGTGAATATAAGGAAGGACTTTTTTGACCAACTTTGCATTTGCATTGGGAATTAGGAATTTTCGCATCTAAGAGCTACAATTCATATTTTGAATCAATTCAAATTAATATTCTCTCCCAATTCTCCATCCTGGGGGACATGTCAGTCAGGCTTGGTACACTGACAATCTTTGCAATCCTCTGGATTGGGGCGATGAGCTACAACCAGCTCTCTTTTTCTTTTCCTTTCGTTTTGTTTTGTTTTTTTGGATTTTTCCCCCCTTTTTCTCCCCAGTTGTACTTGGCCAATTATGTCAGGCTTCCAAGCTGTCCCGGTCACTGCTCCACCCCCTTCTGCCGACCCAGGAAGGACTGCAGACAACACATGCCTCCTCCGATATATGTGGCGTCACCAACTGCTTCTTTTCACCTGACAGTGAGGTGTTTCACCAGGGGGCCGTAGCGCGTGGGAGGATCACGCTATTCCCCCCGGTTCCCCCTCCCCCTGCGAACAGGCGCCCCAACCGATCAGACGAGGCGCTAGTGCAGTGACCAGGACACATACCCACTCCCAGCATCCCAATCGCAGACACAGCCAATTGTGTCTGTAGAGACGCCCGACCAAGCCGGAGGTAACATGGGGATTAGAACCGCCGAGCCCCCTGTTGGTAGGCAACGGAATAGACTGCTACGCTACCCACCGCTAATTTTCTGACCACATTGCGGTTGTCTCCTGGTCCTGTCGCTGTACAACATCTCAAAGATCTGAGCCTCTTTATCAGAGCATGCTGCAGAGCTCATTGTCGTGATCCTTGTCTATTGTAATTGTGTATAGTATTCCTCCTTGAGCTGTTCTCTAAGTCGTATAATTTCACTTTTATGGAGGAGTTTTCTGTGGCGAGCATAGTACACATTTTTTTTTTCCAGAGAGGCTAGCTTCTTGTGCGGGGGAGGTTTTTTTTCTGGTCATGTTCATGAATGGTGGCTTTATTTTAAACAATCTGCCCAAATAATGTGGAGGTGATACGTTCTTCCAGGACTTGTAGTAGGGCTTCGATGTCGGCCAGAGTAAAGTTTGTTACGTTGGGAACATCGGCGTCGCCAGGTCATTTTGTCGGGGCTTAAGCCCCCAATGTTTCGAGTTTAACCCAGAATGTAATTTTAAATGTAAACCTATGTGAAACCCGACGAAAAACGTTACGTGTGTGAATGTCCGATAGTCTTCGTAACATAACAGTCTGTCACTATAAACGCAGGTCTCTAAACTAACTCCGCGTGTGCACGTATGTGGGAGGGTGTGATGGTCAGCGCTGAGTCAGGTGACACAAGTTAAAGCAGGAAGAGATGAGTAGAGGAGAAATGGCGGAACGTGCAGAAATAAAACAAAACTCAAATCTTTTTGGATTTTTCCAAAAGAGAAGGAAGTGTAAAAATTTAGCCCGTGTAGTAACTTTTCAGTAATGTTTGAAATTTCCTGTTGATTTATGATGTGAAATGGATTCAGCACTTACAATCTTGATGAAGAGAAATTCTCTTCATGATTGTAGGGGCGGTTTAGCTAGCGGGCCATACTTGTCTGATCCCACAGCATACTGTAATGTGCATGGATAAGTAGACACGTTGGTCCTTGACTTACGGGTCGGACTCTTTAGTCGACTGGTTAACGTTGTCGCTTTGCGGTGTGGGAGCCACGGGTTCACGTCCCGGCTGTGGCGACAGTCTCCCAGACTGCCCCCCAAATTCGCGACAATACTTTTATGTCTTTTACTTTTAGCAGGGGGTTTCTCATAAATACATTTCCATAAAACGAACTAAAATGGTAACGACTCATTCATTTTACTATACGTAGGCACAAACAAAAGTTAACCATTTCATATTGATTTAAATCTAAATGAACTTCAAGTAAATAAACAGTTAACTTTACGTCATTATGTTTGGGGGTATTGTTTAGATACTACTACAGTTAGATCATGTAATGTAATTGGAATGCAGTCCAATCCGGTTATGAGTTTCATTTAAGTTGATTTCCTGGTTTTGCAGAAGGCAGCAAAGACGAGCTGCAGACTAAAGAGCAGCAGCAGCAGCAGCTGGGTCAGAATCAGGCGTAGAAACTGGTAACAACCATGTGGTGTTACTTTGTGTTTGTGTGTCAGAGAGTCAACGAGTGAAGCAGTTTTGATTAGCTAAAATGCTAATGCTACTCATGCCTGTACATTGGAATGAATTTTGTCAATTGCAAATGTAAGTATAGACAGGTCACTGTCATGGTGTACCTTTTCAATTTACACTGAAATAACAAATGCTTTAATTTTAGCTTATTTTATCATGCCATACACCATTTTGAAAATTTATGTAAAAAATAAATAAATATTGAAATCGCATTATTTTGACTCCCTGAAAAATATGTAAAAATATAACTCTTCTGTGGTGACCACATTGTAATGTGTATCACAAGGCACATGAAAATTCCTACCAGAGTAGGAGTAAACAAGTTTTTGAGGTACACATTTCAATTTTCCAATGATGACATGTACTTTGAATGTAAACAAGGTGCCAGAGTGACTAAAAAAGGCATCAAAATAGAGCTTAGTTTATATTAAAAAAAAAATTGCAGGGGAGGATCCCCCCTGCAGAAGTCTGGGCTAAGGCCCGGATATCCGTAAATCCTGATAATGCCCCTTGGTGAAGTTAGATGTGCAAAATGATAAATTTAGTGGAGCACTCTGGAATTACGCCTTCTCCTCCACTGATCAAAACGGAAGTCCTAAAGCACTCACGGGAGGTTTGGAGCAAGGTTCATAAAATGTTCGGCCTTTCTCAATGTAATGTATGGGAGAATCCTGCAATTAAGATAGGGAAGAAAACAGTATGCCTGGGGGGTGGGGGTAGTAGCACGGTAAGGGGTTAGCCGCAACTGCTTATTTATTTGATGGAGTGTTTTACTCCAATCAAGGGCTAAAGGATCATTATAAACTGACTGATAAAGGGACTTGTGGAAATTTCTCCAATTACGGAGCTGTTTACAGTCTGGGTTACTATACAGGACAGGATGAGAATGTATTACAGAGGTTGCTAAGGCTTCCAAATATTGTACAGTCATCCTCTCATTTTATAAAATGGCTGCCAATGCTCTGTATGGAGAAATTGAGAGTCTGAGGATAATGAGGCAAAGGGACCTGGGGGCCTAATGTATCAATCGTTAGTATGGGCAAATTTGTGCGTATACACCCATGAGATTTTTTTAACCTTCAAGATTGTCTGACAGTCAGCAGCAAAGCATGATGGTTATTTGCAATTCCTTCCTCCTAACATCTTGTCTGCCTCTTACAACGAGCAATCACCCAGGCCTGCAAAGACATCAATGTTAGCCAATCGCTGTCTAAATTCAGGGGTTACCCAAGTTCTACACTGGTCTCTGAAACAAACGTCAGGGCTAAAAAAATCCCATGGTTATATACGCACAAATTTGCCCATAGTAACGATTGAGACATGAGGCCCCTGGACATTGAGCTTGATAAAGAGGTATGGGAGAATATTGTCCAGAACGTGGGCTGGTCAGTAAGGGGTAGTAAGAGCAAATGTATACATTATAAAATAATTCATAGGTATTATTGGACTCCAGTCAGACTTAAAAAGTTTGGTCTAATTCAAAGCAATGAATGCTGGAAATGTAAAAGTTCCATGGGTACTTTTGTACACCTCATGTGGGACTGTCCGCTGGTTACCCCATTTTGGACACGAGTGGTTGGAGCAATTGAGGAGTGGTTGGGGCAATTGAGGAGTGGTTGGACCAGCCCTTGCCAAGCTTGCCACGCCTTCTTGGAGACAGATCTGCTCTACCAGCTGGACTCAGAAAGGTGCAGTCTGGGCTAGCCTTTGCAGGCTTCGTTAATGCAGCCAGGGTTATATTAAGGGTCTGGATAAATTCTAGCACACTGTGCTATAAGGACTGGATCAAACTCATGACAGCTACAGCCTCATACAAGTTGATTGTGTCTAAATTCACTGAATTGTGGGATAGCTTTCTCAGATATATTAGTGGTACCGTTCATTAGGTGGCAATATGTAAAAGAGAGCCTTGATGTATACCATATGGGTTGTGCATTGGGGGCAGGCCCGTAGCCAGAAACATATTTGGGGGGGGGGGGTCAGGCAACACTGCCGAAAGCTACCGGTAAATAAAATTCCCACACTGTATACTATAGCCTAATACCCAACCGTACAGTAAATGTCAACATATTAATGGCCCATAGATAATCATCAATGCATTAATAAATAAAAGTGGGTCTTACCTTATAAAAGCAGGTCCAATCGTCTTTTTTGTCTGCAAAAGATGTCCAGTACCTCTTCCGGCGTCACCACAATGTCTCTGTGCTCCAAGAGCAATGTCAGTCCATTAAGCTGTCTTTCCGTCATTGTACTGCGCATTTTGTCCTTGATCCTTCCCAGACGGGAAAAACTTCTCTCGACATGGGCACTGGTGACAGGAAGCGTGGGCAAAACGCGGGGAAGCTTGAAGATGCTTGGAAACAACTCACTGTTACAGGCATTTAATGCCTCGATGGCATTTTGTGGAACATAAGTTGTATCTTTCCATTTATCCCGCCAGGTGTCAATTTCTGACTTTACAACTTCCAGATGTGGTGACACTTCATCAGGATACAGGTTGGAGAGCGCTTGAGCTGAGCTGTCGTTCAGCATGCTGACCTTAGATGGCAGTAAGGAGCAGAGGTTGTAGATCACATTTCTGTGTTTGCTGAAGCGTTCCTTCATCTTTGATGAATAAAAGTCAAGCATGACTATGAAAAGCTTTTGCCGGTAGTGATTTTCACAGGCCTTCAATGGATCCTCATTGCAGTCCATGCCTCTTCGTGGTCGAAATTCAAGTCCATACTTGGCTGCTTGGGAAGAGGTCTTTTGGAAAATCTGCCTGAACTCCATCTCAGAGTTAGCCCTCATCTCATCTACCTGCTTAATAACAGCATCAGCAGCTGAAACGCAACTCACCAAGTCACAATTTTCCTTCTGAAGGAAGGTGGACAGGTGGTAGGTTTTTGCAAGCATCTTCTCACTCACATTCATGGACAGCATGAATTCTGCATTGTCAATTGAATTAATAGTCCATGGGCCAGACGATATTTCGGTACACTCAAGGTGGCAAAACTTACTTATAATTTTTGAAAGGATCCATGTCTGTAGATGATATTTTGGTATGATAACCATTCCTGAGTGGCAGCTGTATCACAGTTATCAGCTCATGAAGTTAACCACCCGCTAAACTAAATTGCATTTTAGACGCTGGTGCATATCCTGGTTTAGCCTCATGGTCAGGACATTTTTCAATGTTCTATAATATTGTCTTTGGTATCATTTTAAAGGGGACCTTCTTAGCTTTCATTCAAGCCCTGTTGTGGATATTTCTCACAAATATAGAGGTCACTTGAGCTCTTCAACCCGTCAATAACACACATCTTTCTGCAATTTTCGCCTAAACTATATACTTTCTTTTAGCCCTGTGGCATCTAGGAATATCAGGGACACAAAACACAAAAACTGGAATACTCACAGGACTGTAAAGATTCAGGAAATGTATAATATACCCATACTATTTCATTGTGTGAGGTGATTGTGAGCCTTAAATGAGAACTAGACCAAAGCCAGTTAGGTCACAAACTGGTCTCTATACATTTGTTTAAATACACAATCAAAATACATGATAAAAAGGAATACCATAGTGAGGTAATGAACTATTTTAATATTTTAAACAACATTGACATTTACATATACTTAGTCAATGATACATGTAATCCCATATCATTAGTGGGTATATGTAATGGTAATGGATAGGGTAATGGGTATATGTGAATATGGTTACATTATTGTTATCAAGCTCTGGGTAACCAAGTCCAGAATCAACATCCTGTGCATCAATAGACTACTACCACAGTAATACCATCAGAATCATCACACTGTCATTCATCAAACTGCTCGTTTCTCTCATCATCTGACTCCCCAAGTTCAAAGTCCAGTTCTGGACCATCCTGCTGTTTTTGGTTACTGCAGGTCTGTAACCTGCACATGTCTGTGCATGGAAGTCCATTTGACAGGCACATGCAGCTTGGCATTTTGCATGAATGCACACACTTGCATGTTAGCATCTCCAAGACCACATCTGGTGCAAGTGGGGAGCGCATCCAGTAAATGGCCAGCTTGCCTTCATCGTCTGTCCATCCATACTCAGTAGGGCTTGGCACCACAGGGTTAGCCTGCAGACAGCACTTCCATATTGCTGCCTGATAGTTGGCTCGTTGAACATGCATAAAGAGACAGTCTCTACATGGTGGCAGCTGGCTGGACTCAACCTCTCCCCTTTTGGTGCAGAAGAGCTGGTAACACAGTTTGTTCACCTCAGCAGTGCTGCTATTAGCAACATACATCCGACAGGTGAACTGCTCAATTTTCTGGAACAGCTCATCACTCACATTCCATGTCTGTCGCAGTTGACTAAAAGTCTCTTGGCAGGAAGTGTGCTTTCTCACTATCTTCAGGGCATTCAGCTTCCCTCGACCAGCGAATGCACTGACAGTCTCGCAGCCTGTGAAGGCATGTAAGCCAATTAGGCTGTCACAGATGCTGTCTCCAAGTGAACTTGCCAGTTTGGTGATGTCGACAAACCGTGTACGGTTCTGAGTCCCACACTTCTGGTAGATGGGACAGGTGATGTCCTTCTGGAAGCCAAGACAAAGCACCATGACATCAGTGTCCTCAGCTGTGATGATAACTGACTTTGAGCCCGCATTTGCTGCATGCAATGCATGCAGGAGCAGACGGGTGTCAGCTTCTTCATGTGTGGAGTGCAGTTCTGCTGCTTCCTCACACCCATCTTCTATCAACTTGTAGCAGGTTTCCTCACAGGTCATGTACAACACCTTGCCATGCAGCATAGCTCTGTATCGTGGGAGTTTCCACTCTTCCACCAGAAACTTGATGAGACTGGTCTTGTTGGAGGAACTGCACAGAAATTTTCTCCACTGCTGGACGTGGTGTCCCCCTGCAAGATTCTTGTACTGGAGAGTGATGTCTCCACCCCGGTTCAGTCGTTCAGCATCTTTGATCGAAGTCTGGTGATAGACATCAAAAACAACATCAATCCTCCCACTCTGTGCTCCCTCATGGAGGACCTGGGTCAAGGCTGACTCTGCCACCTGTGCAAAGGTTTTGTTGTTGCCATTCATTTTTTGGACCAGGCTCATCCCATCAATGATGGAAGTAGATGGGATTGGGATGTCTTCTGCAGGAGATACATTCTTTTCAAGCTCTCTGGCAAGTGCAGCCTTGTATGTTTTTCGTAAGGACCCATCAGCATTTGCCAGTGCCCATGGTAGTGGGCCCAATGGGTAGGCAAGGACATCCTTCAGATTCACCGTCCTGCTTTCAGCCACCAGGATCATGTGACTGAAAAGGTTTCTATCTGCCTTCAGAACCACATCCTGTGCTTTCTTTCCATGAGCTTGTTTTGTGCTGACATTGGAGAATGTTTTCAGACTTTGCTTGGTCATCTTGTCGTGGAATTTCACAGGTGGTGGGTCTGCATCTAACCTTGTTTGCTGGAATGCTTGGTAGGCCTCTTCTCCTTTCTCAAGTGCTCTTAAGAGATCTATGGTCACATCAGGTGGAGCCATGTTGCCAGTGGAGAGGCTAACCAAATCAATCTCATCAGGGGACATAGGATTGAGCCAGTTATTCTCCATAAGGTCCATGAGAGACTGGACATCTGCTTCATCTCTCTTGATCCTTGGACTCTGTAGATCTGGATGAGACCATTTGCACCTGCCTTGACCTGTCAGGTCTCTCAGCTGTCTGAGGTACATGCTTCTATACTCAGCTGTGAGATAATATTTGGTCACAGCTCTTGGCTTCAAGCTGAATCCCTTTGTCCCTCCAGCTGTTTGGGTGTCTTTGTTCACCGTTTCTTCTATAGCTTGGTCAACAGGGATTCGGCCAAAGGGATTGGTGGAGCCCAGTTGGACTGAGAAGCCTCCTTCCATGAATTCTGTGTACACATCTGGGTGTGTGATGGGCAGCTCAGACATCTGGGCGTAGTTGTAGGGGAGGTAGCGTGCATAGTTCATCCTGTCATAAGCAAAGCACCATGGGATCATTGCTCGAATGCTAGCCAAGTGTAGCATCCAGTCTCCCTCTCTGGATGCTCGGATGAGCCCCAACAAGATTTCAACCATGTCCAAATAGGACATCCAGAAGTTCGAGAGGCTGCCGTTTCCATCTCTAAGGAAATCACGGTAGACTTCAAAAGATCCATGATGCGTGTACAAGAGCTGTTCTCGAGGACCTCCTTCAAAGCATGTTGTGAGACTTCTTTCCCAAGGCTGTCAATGGTCTTCAGTGTCTCATTCAGGTGAACCATGTCATTCCTGTGAGTTTCTTCCAACCAGGACAGGAAACCATTCAAGGTCAGTCGCATGAGAGCCTCATACAGGAGCTTGTGTAGTCGCACTGCCCTGTTGTACTTGCGGCCATCCATGACACCAGCAATTGAGCCTTCTGCAATCATGCCAGACTCAATGCAGAGGTCTTTGAGTCCAGCATCTTGGAAATGCTTTCCTATTATTGCCAGCAGTGTGCAGATGGTGTGGAATACCCCAAGCCTAACGATGATATCATGTAACTTGTCATGGTGTTTCCATGTGATCTCGACAGCCTTCGCATACAGGGCTTGGTCAAAGACACAGACAATCTTCCTCAGGCCTAAGCACTGCATGATGCTCAGTGACTGGTTAAGCACCTCGTTGACAGTAGACATTTGTGTCGCTGGAGCATTGATGGTAGGCAGATAGCCTATATTGTCGGGGATGACCGTCATCTCTCCTCGAGTCAGGATGTTGAAGCCTGTCCAGCTGCTGACGGACTGTTCTTCTTGTTGTGACATGCGTGCTAGGACCCAAAGAAGGTTTTTCTCTCTGGCAAGCTTAGTATTGGCTGCAGTATCGGCATCTGACTTTTTGCTTTGTGGTGGCCCTACCCGTTGTCCAGCATTGTAAGTTGGTAACATTGGTGGGGGTCCATCAATGCTTCTCTTCTTTGTTTTGGGAACAGTGGGCATGGGCTGGACAGGAAGTGGGTTGACTGGCTTTGCTTGCACAGCAATCCCATTGACTCTGTGAGATGTTCCCTCACCACTGACAGTTTCTTCAAGACGGTCGATATTGTCCCAGGCTAAAGTTGTGAATATGCCAGGATGGATGTTAGCTGGAAGGGCAATGCCACTCCCTGATGATGAGAGTTTCTGGAGACACAGGGCAGTGTTGATCTCTTCCATCTGTGAATAGGACACACTGTGACCAAGTCGGTTGAGGATGTTTATCAACTCTACATTTCCTGTCAACGATTTGACACTGAATGGCAGAACAATGTGCTTGGAAGGCTTGGTATTTCCACATGTCACTGCATATACTATGTCATGGCCAAATGACTGCAGAAGGCACTGCACTCTCTGGGATGCATGATCAGGATCATTTGAGCCTGTGAGTAGAGAGTACAGGAAGATAATGAGCGACTCTGGAATGGTAGGACATTCTGCTTCTGGTTTGACTTCAGGCGGCCAGGTTTGAGGAACATCTTGACTTTTAATGTCTGCTCTCAATTTGATGGCTGCTTTGGCTATAACATCTTGTGCACTGACACTTTTCAGGGTCTGCAGCTCCCTTTTGAGAGACTGATTTTCTTTGGCAAGTTCCCTCATGGACAAGTTATCGGGATAGAGGAGGAATTTTCCTTTCTCATCAGGGAATATCTGCAAGGCTCCAGCAAACTCACTCTCCAGGTTTCGCCTTATGTGCTTCTTGGTTGATTCCTTGACTTGGGCAATGCCTTGGGAGTTCATTGAAGCTACCAGTCTAGAAGAGAGATCAGTCATTGTCATCACTTGAGGATTGCCAAAAAGCTCCATCCTGATGAAGAGGAACAGCTCATTGTATGCCTTATTCACAGCAGCTTCATACTGGGCTGCAGCATCATCATCTTCATTGCTGGCAACCTCTCCTTTGGAAACCTCTTCTTTGGTGTAAAGTCTATAGCATGACCTGTGGTAGTGCCCTTCAGCTGCTACAAGGTCTCTACTCACAATGGCAAGGATTCTGCTGTCCCTTTTCTTTGTGGCTGCACTCCTGATCTTTGCATCAGCTCGCAGTTCTCGACACTGCACCAGTACTTCTCTCGTGTTCTGTCTCTTGGAATATTTGCTGTTTTTCTGACAAAATATGCACTCTGCATCATAAGTCCTAGATGTACTTGGAGCATGTCGAGCTACTCTCTTAGATTGTTTCTCTTCAGCAGAGACACAACTTTTCTTTTCTTTTGCAAGGAGGCCATCAAGAATTTGCTTCATAGTGAAGATACTGCGACACTTTCTGTGGTAGTAGATTGCTGGAATCTGTCCCTCAGGAATGTCTTTTGCCAGTTTCAAAACTGGTGCATGATTTCGTATCTGAGCTGCCCTGAGCAGAGTTCTCCATGAGTCGACACTTTGTAGTGAAACCAGCTTATCTGTATCATCAGAACAGTGGATAATGCACTCCACCCGTGGGCGCTTTGGTATTGGGTAAAAACTTGCTTGTTCACCAGTGGCCATATTCAGTCAGTTTTCACCTGCCACATACAAACAAATACATGTAACTTAGGTGTATGAACACTACTAAAACAAAGTTTACTTTGCTTCACCAGCGTCATATTACCATTATTTATCTTACATAGCCACAAATAGATACATTACCTAGTTGCTATGCAACAGCTGTATTTTGTCCACATGAGGCCGCTAAAATCAACACAAGATGAAAGTTCCTCGTAGCCACTTTAACTAATCATATTAACATATACATTAAAAGAACATGCTAACATTATGGGAAATTAGCTTACAATCTTCTCCAGAGTGAGACAAGAAGATAGATACCAGTTTCCTCTATATGTGTTTAGTAGAAAGCTATCTGGCTGCACGTTAGCCTAGCTTAGCACAATGAATGGAAGTACACAGTACTGGTTATCCTTGGTTGTTGGCCAACTAAGAACTGTCCCAGAGTTTAAGCTAGGCTAATCAGTACCAGGGGTGTTGAAATGCTATATTTGTAAAAATCTGGGCAAATACACAATCGTGAGAGGCACAGAAACAGGTTTCCTGAAAGAAAAATGAAATAGCTGCTCATTTGGAAAGGTTATCATGTATTATTTTACTTCTGTTAGTGTACCAAATAAAATGGCACCAGTGAAGTTGTGTCACCTTGGGTGATATCGATATCTGGTCTGACCCATGGACTAACTGGCTTTGGTCTAGTTAGTTTCTTAGTAATAATGCCCTTCTAATTTAAGGTTCACAATCACCTCACACAATGAAATAGTATGGGTATATTATACATTTCCTGAATCTTTACAGTCCTGTGAGTATTCCAGTTTTTGTGTTTTGTGTCCCTGATATTCCTAGATGCCACAGGGCTAAAAGAAAGTATATAGTTTAGGCGAACATTGCAGAAAGATGTGTGTTATTGACGGGTTGAAGAGCTCAAGTGACCTCTATATTTGTGAGAAATATCCACAACAGGGCTTGAATGAAAGCTAAGAAGGTCCCCTTTAAAATGATACCAAAGACAATATTATAGAACATTGAAAAATGTCCTAACCATGAGGCTAAACCAGGATATGCACCAGCGTCTAAAATGCAATTTACTTTAGGGGGTGGTTAACTTCATGAGCTGATAACTGTGATACAGCTGCCACTCAGGAATGGTTATCATACCAAAATATCATCTACAGACATGGATCCTTTCAAAAATTATAAGTAAGTTTTGCCACCTTGAGTGTACCGAAATAGGAAATTTTGGGCTCTGGCCCATGGACTATAAAGAGCTGAGTGGCTTTGACAGATGTGTCTCCTGTGAAGGTTTCACTGATTTTCTGCAGGCTGGACCGCACAGGGTCTAAAAGCTCATTGAATGTAAATATTGCTTCGTGGCGTTCGACCCATCTCGTTTCACACAACTTCGTCAGTCGCGTTTTCTTGCAGTCGGGTAAAAGACGTTCCGTCTCGTGTCGCAGACTGGCAGACCGCAAAGCCGAATCATGGAAAAAAGTGCAGATTTCCGAGACAATTCCAAAGCAATTTCGCACCATTTGTACAGTGCAGCACTGGTTTAGGACCAAATTCAAACTGTGGCTGGCACAGTGCACATAAACTGCTTGCTTGTGCTTCTCTTTGATTTTAGCTTGGGCACCATTTAAACGGCCACTCATGGCAGATGCGCCGTCGTATCCCTGGCCACGTAAAAACTGTAAATCAACGCCTGCATTTGTCAACTGACTTTTGATTGAATTGGCGATTGCCTCCCCGCTTAACTTCTCGATATCAACAAAGGACAAAAAATCCTCTCTGATGCTATATTGGCTGTCATGCTGGTTCATGTATCTGACACAGACAGAAAGCTGCTCCCGCCCTGAAACATCTTTCATTTCATCTGCCAACACAGCGAAACACTGCGCGGCGTTTACTTTCTGCACCAGTTTGTTTGTTATCACATCTCCAATTATGCTGATTATTTCATTTTGTACATCAGGACTGCAGTAGCTAGCGTTTGCTGCACATTTACTCAAGTGTTGTAACAGTACTGTGTCGCCAGATGTAACCCTAAACCCGAGTAAAGCCCTGAAATTTCCGTTATTGTGAGTTGGCTCATTCAATGTCACTGGTCCTGAATCAATATCACCTCTCAGGGCGAGTTCTTGGTGACCGCAAAAAATCAACGTTGCAATGATGCTTTTGAGTTTTTCTCTGTTTTCTTGGACTCGCTTTTTTCTCTCAGAATCTAGCCTCAGTGAAATTGCATCCATTTTATTGTTGAGAACCATTTGGAAATTGTCCGCTTTCAAACATGCATCCTTGTGATATGCCTTTTGTGCATGGCCTTTGAACGTCTCTAAAGCATGTTTCCAGTCTGAGAAGTGGACATTAATTAGACTGCCAGCTTTTCTGTGCCCTCCCTTGCCCACATGCTCGACCGCAAACGCAGCACAATGCTTACAAAAACAACTGTCGGACCTTGTTGAGTATACTAGCCAGCTAAACTGGTCAATCCAATGACGTTGGAAACGTAGTTTACCTCCTAGTTTTGTAGGGAATGTTTGTCCGATATTGGCCGTCCAGTCCAGTGAGTATATTTCTCTTCTCTGTTCGTCTGATATTTTCCCACCAATATAATCCACAAAGTCGTGTGAAAACGTTTCCGAGGTAGAGGACGGCGGGTCTGCTAACTCTGGCTCCGTTTCCGAGGAGAAGAGCAGTGGGTCTGCTAACACTTGCTCCGGAAAATCGGTAACGTTAGTGACCAGATCATCTGTAATGTTCTTTTTTTCTTTTTTGAGTCGGGACACGTTGAAACAAAAAAATCACTGATTTTACGAATATTAACTTTACTGCTCTTGCCTGATTTACAGGTAGCTTTCGGCGGCTCCATTGCTTTTGAAAAGCAAACTATAGATCGACCATTTAGCTAGCATAACCAGTGGCAGGTTGCTTAGTTGACTCGTGAGACCCCTGAGCCAATCAAAAGCGTGTAATTTTATTTGTTTTACGAAACAGACCAATAAGATACAACATGTTTGGAAACAAATTAACTGACAGGTTTAACGCCTGTCAGTCACGATAGATGCAGTGTATGAGTAGGCTAGAGGGGCGGTGACAAATAATCAAAACGATAACTAAATAATTATTGGTGCCATTTCAGACGGGCCGTGGGGTTTCGGGGGGGGGGGGGTTCAGACACGAAAACCACCTACCTGGCTACGTGCCTGGTTGGGGGGGGGTAGGTGTTGTGGCCTACCATGCTGTGCTGTTAAGTTTGCTTCTGGTTTTTGTTTTGTTTGTACTGTAGGTGTTTTGGGAAAATAAATAAATTAATGACAAAACAAAAACGGAAATCGTTAGATTTAATGTTAACCCGCATGTCAGATGCTGGCGAAGAGGATGGCATAACACAGAAGACCTAACGCATCAGGCCAGAACTCGACAGTCTTACACCATCTACAGGCCAGTTGCCACTCTTTCAAGGATGAGGATGTGCACATCCTTGAAAGAGAGGAACGTTGGTTTGAATGGGGAGTCAAAGAGGCCATCTATGTGGAAAGGGATTGACCATCCTGTAACCAGGGGTGGGGGGGGGTCACAGCTATTTACATATGAAACATTGTTGGTTGCCTTCATTATGCCACTGTATAGTTTATAAGGGTGGGATACCTGCAGTCTGTTGAGACTGAAGAGGTCACTTAGATGAGTGATGAAATGTTTTCCCTGATAAATGTTGTGTCCAGATGAACTTACTCAACTTTCTATTGATTTCCTTACCTGGGTTATTGGGCATGCATCAAGACTGTGTGTGTGTGTGTGTGTGTGTGTGTGTGTGTGTGTGTGTGTGTGTGTGTGTGTGTGTGTGTGTGTGTGTGTGTGTGTGTGTGTGTGTACATGTTTAGCTATCCTTGTGTGGACCAAATATCCACACAAGGATAGCAAAACCTGACAGCACGTACCTTGTGCGGACCTCAGACTTGGTTTTAGGGTTACGGTTAGAATTAGGGTTAGGTTAGGGTAAGGGTTAGGGTTAGGCATGTAGTTTGCGTGGGTAAAGTTAGGGTTAAGGGCTACGAAATGAATGTAGTCAATGAGGGGTCCGCACAAGGATAGTGAGACATGACTGTGTGTGTGTGTGTGTGTGTGTGTGTGTGTGTGTGTGTGTGTGTGTGTGTGTGTGTGTGTGTGTGTGTGTGTGTATGTGTTTGTGTTTCACGCCAGGTCACCCTGGTCCCCACGTTAGGTTTGATGAGCTCAGCTCATATCTAATCTTTGATCTACTGAAAACGCTTGAAAACTCTGTGGTAATCCCCTACCCCTGAGGTTGAGAGAGAGGAAGAGAGAGGTTTGGTGGAGAGAGAGGGATGAGAGAAAAGTGGGTTTTTGTAGAGACTGAGATAAAGTGACAGAGAGAGGCAAAGAGTGTAGCCTGATTTAAGTGTTGATGGGCTGTCCTGTTTATTGCCTCCCATCACTATATAAAGTATATATACTTTCTCCCACTCCTTCCACCCTCTGTCCCCCTGGTCTTTTGATCTGTATTCTAGGAAGCGACAGGAGGGTGGACCTTTGGTGTTCCCACTGACAGGGTTGTCTAGCCACCATGTTCTCTAAAAGCAGCCTTATAAAACAGCACGTCCTTTGACAGACAATGACTAGTATTTTTGGTACTTGCATGAATTAATTATGAAAAGCAATGACATTACAATGACAATTTTGATTTCTTGGAAATTGAAATTGTCAGTGAGTTTGTTGTTATTTCACTTGATAGGCTTAGATTTTAGATTTCCTGATATCTTTATGTTTAAGGTCAACAGATTTACAGCAGTTTACAGATTCCAAACAATATAAAGGGGCATTTTTTAAGCTCTTCCCATGGTTTTGCAACTGTACTGGAGAACATGTCTGCAGTCAGCTACAAAGAGGGGGAGGGAGGTTCTTCTTCAATCAATTAGCCTATAATTAATATTCTGCAGGGGTGTTAGCCAGCCCCTTTTATTAAATGATGAAAGGGGCTTTTTTTAGTTTATAAATGAATTTTCAAATCTCTTTTCAAAAGGGCACTTTAGGGACTGAGAGGGATTTAGGACCAAGGCTCATGTGTCCTTCAGCACAAAAAAAAACATGCATGCCAGGTTATTACCCCTGCCAATGCCCTTGACCAAGGCCCTGAGCTTGGAACTGGAGTCAGTCCCCAGATGTTGCACTGTGACTGCCCACTGCTCCTAAGGAGTTAGGATGGGTCTAATGCAAAGGGCTAATTTCCCCATCAAAATATTAAGTTAAGTCAATAAAGTAACTTAAAGGCTCAGGGCCTACATGGACCCTACCTCTGCATGTGTATGAAATAAGAGCAATGCCATGACCACATGGTGCTGGCAGCATTGAGTAGCTGGTGGCCATCAGTGACTCTCTACGTTTTAGTGCTGATAATTACTGTTGAGTTCTTCCACCTGGAGGCTGGGCTGTTTGGCTGTGTCTGCTCTTTAGTCCAGTGCAGAGTCTTGAGCATAGCCGTGCCAAGAGTTGAAGCCATTTGTGCTATCAGGCTTTGTTTCAGCGAGTTAGTTTGAATCTATTTATTGTTATGCCAAGCTGTTCTGTGTTAAGGCCAGCCCTAGTTGTAGTGGTATTGCTGGCCATTGTATGTTATTTTGTCTAATCTGAAAATTGAAAAAAAAACATGGTGTACAGGAGTATACTGAGTTCTAGTCTTGGCTGCCAGACTTTTGACTATCAGCATAAAATCTGGTCCACAATGCTCTTTTGACTGACATTCAAAATGACCAATCATAGACCGTTGCTTTGACATGATGTTTAGGGGTGGTCAGTAAGCAGTCAAAACGTGTAGACACTCTTGTGTCTAGTTTGTACTTGCCAATGAGAACAGAGACTTCAGAATCTGTAGGCTAAATAGACAGTGACTAGCAGACCTTAAGTGGCAAACATGAAGAGTGGCTTTGCAAGACTGATATTCAGCCTGCCTGCTTGTCATCCTTGCACTTACAGCAAGATTCAGCTAACAATGAACTCAGCGAGAGGCAAACATTTTCACTCGGTGTGCCAGTACATGAACCAGCTTGCTAACTAACTGAGGAGCACCCAGGAGAGTTTGGTAGTTCCTCCCCGAGTGTCAGAACCCTTCGGCAAGCCACTCTCACTGACTCATTACAGCAGCTCACTTTGAGCATACTGCACTTAAGTGCAGGGCAGCGGAGCCCAGGCAGTAAACCATCATTGTCTGTTCTGCCGGCACCTGCTTTCTGAGCGTAGCCTTCTAGGTTTCTCACTGACAAAGCAAAAATACATTTCATTGTGTTTTTATCTGGGCAGGTTCAGTCCTGAAGTATGGCTGTGTAGGAGAACAGGTTGTCTATCTGTGAGAGCTACACAGCCTTCACAACCAAACATCAGCAGATGTTTGATCATTCAGTCTCCAGACCAGGGGCAGGGCATCATCTTCATGCTGTCAGCCAAGGCAGTGGAATGATAGCCTATGCCATCGAGCTCTGGATCCTGGCAGCAGAGAGGAGCTGGAACGTGGGGTTGCTGAGGGTGGGATTTTATCAGGGCTTATCAGAGGAGATCAAAGATGAGTTTGCTTTCTGGGAGGAGCTCATCAAACTGGGTCTGCACATTGATAGCCGCCTTAGGGAACAGCTCAGAGAGCAAGTATGCTGATCCAATCTTTTCCCTGCGTCCTGCATTATCTAGCTATTCAGCCTGGTACCTCTATTTGCCTTGCCACATCCTCCTCAGTCTACCTCTCCACCACACTATCCTTATGATTGGGAAATAGACTCGTTACCCAGTACTTGCCCTTCCTATGGTCGCCACTACCCTCTCTCTGTTCCGCATACGAAGGCCATTGAGTAGTGCCATTGAGAAGTGCATTAAAGAGACCTTTGCCAACATCCCAATATCCACGGGAGTGGTTGTTCTTCTTCATGGGCAAGAAGGATGGGGATTTTCACCCATTACACATGATTTAACAGCATCACTATTAAAAGCAAGTATCCTCTTCCCTTGCTGGCCTCTGCTTTTGAGCACCTCTCTGGTACCACCATATTCACTAGGCTGGACGTACAACGTACGCCTGCCACCCAGTGTAGAATAAAGAGTGGAAGATGGTGTTTAATACTCAGACTGGGCACTCTGAACACCTCATCATGCCCTTAAGTCTCTCTATCATCCCTGCTATCTTCCAGGCTCTGGTAAGTGATGTGCTGAAGGGCATGCTGGACCAATATTTTTCTTTTTACCTGGACAACGTCTACTCCCAGACTAGGGAGAGAAACTTCCAGCAGGTGCTCCAGAGCTTGCATAGCAGCCATTCGTATGTCGAACCAGAAGTGTTGCACCCCATCCAAGTCACCTTCATTTGATACATCATTGCCCTTCTTTACAAACACTGTTTAAATATTCTGGTTATTGCAGTAAAATAATTAGCCTAAAGGGATCATTTTGGGTCTTTATACATGGGAAATTTGGCAAAACAAAAGTTAAACCAAGATAATTCAGGGAATTCAATGTTGCAATTGTTTTGCTTACTGCCATGACACTAAATGGTACCACCTTCACTCTGAAAACCTGAAGCTGCAGGACTGTCCTGTCCTCCCTGCAAAATGTATGTCAGGATGTCAGCGTCCCAGTTTGATGCATTGCTCAAATGACGCGTTAGAAAGAAGAGGACCAGTTACCATGATCCCACTGATCCTGCACAGCAAGGGGGACACACACACACACACACACACACACACACACACACACACAACTTATGCTACAGAAAAAATATACGCCGCATGTGAGATTTCATTGACAGATGTGGGAAAAAAATGCAGAAAATTCTTCTACCTCTTATTTATTTATATTTTCTTATTTCTATTTCTATTTTCTTGTTATCTTTTATCTTGTTAGTTTTTCTTTACTAGAGTGTGAGTGTCTGTAATAGGGCCCAGTTTCTCCTCGGGGATGAATACAGTGTTCTGGTTCCGATTCTGAAACTCGAAACTGTTCCAAAAGCATTATGACGGGTCACTTTTTGGGGAGTTGGGGTGTAAAGTTAATGTTCAAGGCATGAGGTGGTGTTTATTTTTTAACGTGGGAAATATTCAAATGAAAAATTTGGATGTAGCCTCATCTGTTTTTAAATGAGTGTTTGAAGGATTTTAATTTGCCACTGTATGATTGCCAGCAGTTGGCTACTGTCTGTCAGTCAGTTAAATCCAGTAAAACTGAGAAGTTTTCTATTTGATTGTGTGTACTCAATAAGCATTGCCAACACATGTCAATTAGATGGTCAACCCGGAAAAAAATGGAAAATAAGTGATCATGTCAGCCTGGAGGGATGTGATCACTGTTAGCAGTTTCCACTGCGTGAAGATATGACCTACATCTGTAATCTTACCTGGAAGGGAACACAATATAGGTTAGCACGGTCGCCTCACAGCAAGAAGGTCCTGGGTTCGAGCCCCGGGGTAGTCCAATCTTGGGGGTCATACCGGGTCGTCCTCTGTGTGGAGTTTGCATGTTCTCCCCGTGTCTGCGTGGGTTTCCTCCAGGTGCTCCGGTTTCCTCCCACAGTCCAAAGACATGTAGGTCAGGTGAATTGGCCGTACTAAATTGTCCCTAGGTGTGTGTGTTTGTGTGTGTGTGTGTGTGTGTGTGTGTGTGTGTGTGTGTGTTGGCCCTGTGATGGTCTGGCGGCCTGTCCAGGATGTCTCCCCGCCTGCCGCCCAGTGACTGCTGGAATAATCCCCAGCATCCCCGTGACCCTGAGAGCAAGATAAGCGGTTCAGATGATGGATGGATGGATAATTGTGGCAGAATGTAATTGGAAATCTGGAGTAAGCCAAATGAAGACGCGAACCAAACTAAAATACCACCCAGGGGGAAGTCATCACCCCTGAGACGTTTGCTCCGGGGAATGCGTTTCTACAGGTTTATCAGCTGGGTTAACAGCACTGAGGACAGTCTTATCTGTACATGAGGCTGATGTGGTCACATGAGGAGCGTGTGTTTCTGTGTCAGGTGAGTCCGGGCAAGGGGTTGTTGTGTTTTTCACGTGAGCATCCAGGATTTGCTCCATGATGGAGATATTATAGTTCACTTGTGTTCTTCAGTTTCATGCCCCGGCAATAAAAATGGTGTCGCAGTGTAACTGCACCATTCACAGTCTGTTTAAAATGTATAGGTTCTGTATCATACTGAAGTCCTGCTCAACGTACCCCGGGCAGCCTGTCTCTCCAGAGTTACTGTTGTTCTCAGCTTCATATCTCATGTTTATGTAGTACCACAACGTGTGTGGAGGAGTGAGATGATCCGGCGGCCCGAGGCACCATGCGGAGAATAGTCAAATTTACATCATCAGTGTGTTGTACGCTATGCGGTTCAACCAACTGTAAACATTTTAAAGAAAATTATTTTTTCAGCCCTTTTATTTTAGCCGGCAAAAGCATCACAGAGTTTTGATTATTTGTATTGTAGTGAATTCGGGGGGGCAACCGCAGGAACCGCCGCAGCCGGGACGCGAACCCATTCTCCCGCACCGCTAACCGCTCGACTAAAGGGTCTGACCCCTTAGCCAAGGGCTACCGAGCCTATTCATCCGTGATCGTTACATTGCCCCCTTCCTTCGGGATTTGCATCCAATCGCCACAGCCAGGATGTGCACCTGTGGGTCCCGCACCGCAAGCGAGAACTTTAACCAGTCGACTAAAGGGTCCGACCCGTTAACCACGGGCTAACGTGTCTACTTATCCATGCACGTTGTCTACTTATCCCCCCTTCTGACACAAATGTAGCGAATTCGGGGGGCAACCACAGGAACCGCCGCAGCCGGGACGCGAACCCATATCTCCCGAACCGCGGGAGACATCGCTAACCGCTCAACTAAAGGATCCAACCTCTTAGCCATCCGTGATCATTACAGTATAATATGATCGCAAAAACCCGTATGAGCCGCCATTCTTGCAACCCGCTCGTCATGTGGCTGGGAGGTTCGTATCCCAGACTCGCCGTAACCGGTCACGGCCAGAGCGTCCACGGGATAAGGCATTCATTTGGCCACCCTTAACCCTGGTGATGGTGGGTGTGGATCGGTGTAGTGTTCGGGGACTCGTCGTTCTCCAGCGACCCCTCTGGCCCATCCCGGCGCCTGCAGCCAAGCAACCGAAAGCATTCTCCCTACGTCTCCTTCGCGGCCTGAAGGTAATGCAATCCAGACAAAGCTTCAGTGTGTAAAATAGCGAGAGCAGCCAACACGAGTTTGAAGGAAGCTGGTGTTACGACTCTCTCCTTCCTGTGGAAACGTGAGCCAGGGGAGTTATTCGACAAGAGTTCCGGCCATATGCCATTGGGTTAATCGGGTGGGATAAGGGGAAAAACTAGAAATAAATTTATAAAAAAAAAACGTATGAGACAATACTACAGTCAGATATGTATAGCCTCTGCTCAGTGAGCATACTGATAGCTTGGATTTTATCAGCTTCATTTTCATAACACCAACCTAACAATTTTATTTTCAAGCGATTTAGCCCCTTCCAGAGTCTGTGAGGAGACTTTTACATGTACCCCCCACGCCTCACGTCCATCCTCCCCCGTCTGTTTCCACCCACACAGACTGTTCACTTAATCCCATATGGTGGTGCTGTTATTGTGTCACACAAAGATTATCCAGATTATCACACAGCATCTGCAAAAAAAAAATGTCTGTTCTGTGTCCACTGGGACACCTTGAGGAAGCCATTACCATTCCCCTTTCCTCCGCCCACCCCAGAAAAAATGTGGTGCTGATACAAAAAAATAAAACCTGCTGGCTGGTATTATCCCTCTAATGCCTCCTCTGCTATCCTCACTCTTTACCTCCCTTTCACCTCCGTGTCGCTTCTCTGCTTTTCTTCGACTGCTGCCCCCCTCACCCCCCACCCCCTTCTCCCTCTCCCTCTTTCTGCTTGCCTGGCTCACCGGCTGTCCCTTTAGAGCCAGCATTGTCCAGAAGAGAGTCATCTACTTCCAGGATGAGGGCTCCCTCACCATCCGGCTCTGTGAGAAAGGTAACGGCAGGCGCCCATCCCACATCCGCTGTCGTCATCTGTTCACTTCTTCATCAACGCTCCGTCATCCCTCTTTCAGTCTGCTGCCTTTTTGTTTCATCACATCATTTTGTATAGCATTTCATACAACATTCCACATAATGCTGGAAAACTCCATTATCGTAACACAAACATTTTCCTGCTGCTCAGATGTGTGTGTGTGTGTGTGTGTTTTACTGCTGAGCCGTACCAAAGCTTTTCAGTTGCCTCGGATTTAAAAAAAATGGCTCCAAAAACTAAATAAATAGTTATGAAACAGGAGGAGGGGGGTGTCCGGGTGGCGTGGCGGTCTATTCCGTTGCCTACCAACACAGGGATCACCGGTTTGAATCCCCGTGTTACCTCCGGCCTGGTCGGGCGTCCCTACAGACACAATCGGCCGTGTCTGTGGATGGGAAGCCGGATGTGGGAATGTGTCCTAGTGACCAGAGGAGGCACTAGTGCCTCCTCTGGTCGGCCGGGGTGCCTGTTCGGGGGGGAGGTGGAACTGGGGGGAATAGCGTGATCCTCCTATGTGCTATGTCCCCCTGGAGAAACTCCTCACTGTCAGGTGAAAAGAAGTGGCTGGTGACTCCACATGTATTGGAGGAGGCATGTGGTAGTCTACAGCCCTCCCTAGATCGGCAGGGGGGGTGGAGAAGCGACCAGGGATGGCTCAGAAGAGTGGGGTAATTGGCCAAGTAGAACTGGGGAGAAAAAGGGGGATAATCAAAAAAAAAGAAATGATGCGAAATGTTGTTGCTCTTAATGACATTTATGATTTTAAAGAATATTTCATCTTGAAGCTTTCTGTTACTGTCACAGCTACTGTTTTTTTTTCCCCCACCCAAATCTGATTATGTAGATGAAATGTTGTATTTTCAGGTTAAACTTAATTTCTGTTGTAGTTCTTTGACCTTGTTCTTCAAGGTTTAGTTCACACTTTTGTAGGTACTTAAATTGCAAAGGTTGATTTGAAAGTTGTTCAGTTTTCTTCAGAACCAATTAGTGGCTCATGATTATTTAAATGGTGGCATGGTGGTGCAGTGGTTAGCGCGGTCACCTCACAGCAAGAAGGTTCTGGGTTCGAGCCCCAAGGTAGTCCAACCTTGGGGGTCGTCCCGGGTTGTCCTCTGTGTGGAGTTTGCATGTGCTCCCCGTGTCTGTGTAGGTTTCCTCCGGGGGCTCCAGTTTCCTCCCACAGTCCCAAGACATGTAGGTCAGGTGAAACGGCCATACTAAATTGCCCTTAGGTATGAGTGTGTGTGTGTGTGTGTGTGTGTGTGTGTGTGTGTGTGTGTGTGTGTGTGTGTGTGTGTGTGTGTGTGTCGGCCCTGTGTGATGGCATGGCGGCCTGTCCAGGGTGTCCCCCTGCCTGCTGCCCAATGACTGCTGGGATAGGCTCCAGCATCCCCGCGACCCTGAGAGCAGGATAAGCGGTTCGGATAATGGATGGATGGATGGATGTTCATCGTCCTTCATATGTGATTATAATACACTTTTATAAAAGTGTGTTGTGTGTGTGACTTTTTCGTGTGTCTTAAAAACTAGTTATTTAGTGGTTATGTGTTGTGTTGAAGACAGCAGCTTTACAACTCTGTACAGGCAGCTTTCAGTTATTTTCCTGCTTAATGCTTATCTTGTTTACCCACCAAATCTGTGTTTCTGCTGTGTGTGTGTGTGTGTGTGTGTGTGTGTGTGTGTGTGTGTGTGTGTGTGTGTGTGTGTGTGTGTGTGTGTGTGTGTGTGTGTGTACATGTGTGTGTTCTCTCCTCCTGTAGAGCCGGTGTATGGTGGTGCCACAGCTGCCCCTGCCACGGAGTGTTGTGCATGTGGGACAGCCAAGTACAGACTCACTTTCTATGGCAACTGGTCTGAGAAAGTGCATCCTAAAAACTACCCCAGTGGGTTCAAACTATACACACACACACACACACACATACACACAGGCATTCACACGTACATGTCAGCTTCAGCAAAAGTGACTGCTCAATAATAATAATAACAATAATAATAAAAATATTAATAATAATGATGATATAATAATAAAAATAATAACAATGATAATAATAATGATAATGATGTGTGTGTGTGTGTGTGTGTGTGTGATGAAGAAGGGGCTAAGCCGTGTGACTGTTGTGGTGAAGAGGGGTGATGAGGGAGCTGAGCCGGGAGGAAAAGCTCTCAATTTACCAGTCAGTCTTCGTTCCATCCCTCACCTATGGTCATGAGCTTTGGGTAGTGACCGAAAGGGTGAGATCGCGGATACAAGTGGCTGAAATTAGTTTCCTCCGTAGGGCGTCTGGGCTCAGCCTTAGAGATAGGGTGAGGAGCTCGGACATCCGGAGGGAGCTCGGAGTAGAGCCGCTGCTCCTTCGCATCGAAAGGAGCCAGTTGAGATGGTTCAGGCATCTGATTAGGATGCTTCCTGGGCGCCTTCCTTTGGAGGTTTATCGGGCACGGCCAACTGGGAGGAGACCCTGGGGTAGATCCAGAACTCGCTGGTGGGACTACATGTCCAATCTGGCCTGGGAATGCCTTGGGATCCCCAGGAGGAGCTGGAGGGTGTTGCTGGGGAGAGGGATGTCTGGAGTGCCCTACTTAGCTTGCTGCCACCACGACCTGACCCCGAAAAAGCGGCTGAAAATGAGATGAGATTAAAAGATGATAATAATAATGATGATGATGATGATGATAATAATAAGAGAGCCTCAACAAGAGATTCAGTTTACTTTGTCAGAAAATAAGGAAGGTGGCCCCATTACACTAGTCCACATTTAACTTAAAAGCACTGGAACACAGCAACTGTGTGTGTGTGTGTGTGTGTGTGTGTGTGTGTGTGTGAGAGAGAGAGAGAAAGATGGAGAGAGAGAGAGAGAGTGTGTGTGTGTGTGAGAGAGAGCGAGAGAGAGAGTGTGTGTGTGTGTGGGGGGACAATCTTTAGAAACGGTACGCATTGTTTACAGCAGGAAGCTGAGGGACTACCATAGGAAAGAACTGGTTTTATTTGGAAAGAAGAAAAGACAGCAAGCAAGACCTTTATTTATTTATTAGTAATTCAGTTAATAAGTCCTTCATTCACTCACTCACTGTTTCAGCTAGACATGTATTTAGTCCGACTTGTCTAAAACAGAAACCAACATTTTTCCATCTGTGTCTTCCTGCTGTGGGCGTGCAGGACGGGCCAACCACTGGTCAGCGCTGATTGGAGCGTCGCACTCAAGAAGCTACGTGCTGTGGGAGTACGGGGGCTACGCCAGCGAGGGGGTCCGTCAGGTTGCTGAGCTGGGGTCTCCTGTTAAGATGGAGGAGGAGATTCGACGGAAGGTAGGGTCGACGTCGGTCTTGGCGATGGCTTTCCTCGCACCTCATTCTTACAGCTGGACTGATGGGGTGGGTGTATGTTATGAGCTGCATGTTCTGGTTTCACAGTCTCACCTGGTTTGTCAGGTTTTTATGTCTGTGTTGTTTCCTTTTTCAAAGAAGGTTGAATCAGTGCATCTGGACACAACATTTATTGATTGATTGATTGGATCCCCCCCCCTTTTTTTTTCTCCCTAATTGTACCCGGCTAATTACCCCATTCTTCCGAGCCGTTCCGGTTGCTGCTTCACCCTCTCTGCCAATCCAGGGAGGGCTGCAGACTACCACATGCCTCCTCTGATACCTGTGCAGTTGCCAGCTGCTTCTTTTCAGCTGACAGTGAGGAGTTTCGCCAGGGGGACATAGCGTGTGGGAGGATCATGCTATTCCCCCCAGTTCCCCCTCCCCCCTGAACAGGTGCCCCGAGTGACCACAGGAGGTGCTGGTGCAGCGACCAGGACGTACTGACATCCGGCTTCCCACCCGCAGACACGGCCAATTTTGTCTGTAGGGACGTCTGACCATGCCGGAGATAACACGGGATTCAAACCGATGATCCCCATGTTGGGACACAACGTTTATTGAGAGAAACATTTCATCACTCATCTAAGTGACCTCTTCAGTCTCAACTGACTGCAGGTATCCCCACCCTTATAAACAATACAGTGACATATAGCGACCCAAACCAACGACCTGTTTCATATGCAGATTGTCATGGTCTGTGATCTGGGCTCTCCCATCCCCTGATTGGTGTTTTAATCCACCTGCACCCATGTTCCTGAATGACCCGGATTGCTCGGCTTCACTCAATCTCCCCTGTCTCCGATTGGCTGGTCAGTTCCTGCGCACCTGCAGCCAATCTCCCTGATTGGCCTCCCCTGGGTATATATGTCCCTTGGTTGCTCTGGCGTTGTGTTGGGTCGCCTCAGTCACACACTGACACACACAGAAACTTCTGTTTGCCAGAGTGCAGCGTCTGTGTCAGCTTTCCCCGTATTCTGTTCCTACCGTATGTAAGTTTGGTTTTGTTACTGCTGTGAGCTTTCGCTGCTGTTCGTACCTACTATTTGTCGTTTTCCCTGTAATAAAAGAGTTGTAAAAACCAGTTGCCTCCACCGTCTGCACTTGGGACCTCTCACTTCTACATCCGTGACAGTACAACCCGACCAGTATGGACTCAGCAGATGGTTCAACGTACCGGAGACAGCGTAGGCCGAGGCCGGTGTCTGGGGCAAATGGCCTCTGGCGAGGGGTTGTTCAGCTGGATAACCAGCAGCCTGCCTCCCAGTCTGCTGGCAGTGAACCCATTAGCCGCCAGCCTGCCTACTACCTGGCAAACCACCGATCGAGGGGTGGTGCCGAGCAGGCTCCAGCCCTGGACCTATTCTAGGAAACCCGTCTAGCCAGAGGAGGTCCCCGGAGTCTCCACCAGTCCCATGTTCCTCGTCAGCCGGCCAACGTCCTGTCTGACTACCAGTCGCCGGCCACACCGGCCGACTCCTTCTACAGGTTCCTGTTCGGCTGGCCACCTCAGATGACCTGTTGGGCTCGGCTGCCTGGCATACCCAAGGCTCAACTGCCCAGCGTCTGTGACTGCAGCTGCCCAGCATCCTTGGGGTGCTTCCGAAGCCTGTTCCTCAAGCGGCTGCCAGGGCACCTCCAAAGCCTGTTCCCCGAGCAGCTGCCAGGGCGCCTCTGAAGCCTGTTCCCCGAGCAGCTGCCAGGGCGCCTCTGAAGCCTGTTCCCCAAGCGGCTACCGGGGCACCTCCGAAGCCTGCTCCATGAGCAGCTGCCGGGCTGCCTCCGAGTTCTGTTTTCCGAGCCGCCGTCCCGCTGCCTCTGAGTTCTGTGTCCCCTGCAGCCGTCCCGCTGCCTCTGGAGTCTGTTTTCCACGCGCCCTCCAGCCACGGCAGTACTGTTGGCGTCATCCATCTGCCCATCTGCCGGAGTTTCTCTGCTTCCTGGTCGCCCTCCTGATCGGTCCCAGCCCTCGGGCCGCCCGCCTGAGATCCCTGGGCTCCTCCTCTCCCTGCTGGGTACTCTGGGTCCTTTGGTTTTGGGATGTCTGGAATCCGCCCCTTGAGAGGTGGTCCTGTCATGGTCTGTGATCTGGGCTCTCCCATCCCCTGATTAGTGTTTTAATTCACCTGCGCCCATGTTCCTGAATGATCCGGATTGCTCGGCTTCACTCAACCTCCCCTGTCTCCGATTGGCTGGCCGGTTCCTGCACCCAATCTCCCTGATTGGCCTCCCCTGGGTATATATGTCCCTTGGTTGCTCTGGCACTTTGTCGGGTCGTCTCACTCACACACTGAGACACACAGAAACTTCTGTTCGCCAGAGTGCCGCGTCTGTGTCAGCTTTCCCCGTTGTCTGTTCCTACCGTGTGTAAGTTTGGTCTTGTTACTGCTGTGAGCTTTCCCTGCTGTGCGTACCTACTATTTGTCATTTTCCCTGTAATAAAAGAGTTGTCAGAACCGGTTACCTCCACCGTCTGCACTTGGGTCCTCTCACTGCTACACCCGTGACACAAATTAGCGTGAGCATTAACTGGAGCTACAATGGCCATCTCTACTATTCACAGAGGATTGGGGAATAGTTGCAATCACAGCATTGTAAGATGGTGACAGACGTACTCTTAGCCCCTCCCCCCTGGTTCAGGGATGGTCGTTCCCTCTTCACATAGATGGCCTCTTTGTTCAAACCAGCGTTCCTCCCCATCAAGGATGTGCACATGCTCATCCTTGAAAGAGTGGCTCCTGTGTTGTGCCATCCTCTTGGCGAGCGTCTGTTTGGTTCCCTTGATGTACAAGTCACAGCAATCCTCCTGGTACTTAACAGTGTACTCTATATTGCTCTGTTTGTGCTGGGGGACCTGATCCTTGGAGTGGACCAACTTTCTCGCACAGCGTGTTTTGGGGGTTTGAAAGCAACTGAGACGCAGTGTTTGTAAAATACTTGTCTCAACTATTCAGACACTCCTGCCACATACAGATTCACCGCTGGTTAACTCTTAGACAGCTGTTGTCCTTCTCCTCCCTTTGATTGGCTGGTGCACTGTCTGGGCATCTTCCTGGCTTTGACAAACACCCAGTTCAGATTCTTCTCCTTCTTTCAGCTTTTTCCCTGTTTCTCAGGGGTCGCCACAGCGGATTTTATGGTTTCCATCGGTACCCTGTGAGGGCACAGCACCATGGCGGCCGTTGTTAACCTGGCCCTCGACCGATCTGGTATGGTCTTGTCAATCCGCATAATGATTTGGCAAAATTTTTACATTGGATGTCCTTCCTGACACAACCACTAACCCTATGGACTGGGGCACAGTAACGCTCTGGGTGCCATCTCAGTATTCATGGACTTATGCCCATGCCTGTCACCATTAAATGCCCCGTTAGGATAACCACACTTAACCAGGGCATGTTTAATGTGGGATTTCTGTCCTTCCCCGGCCGCTGTGTCGGTGGGGGCGTTGTCTGCTTGGTGGTACTGGTCGTTGGTTTGGGTCGTCATTGTATTGTTTATAAGGGTGGGGACATCTGCTGTCAGTTGAGACTGAAGAGGTCACTTAGTTGAGTGATGACACGTATCTGTCAATAAACGTTGTGTCCAGTTGAACTGATTCAACTTCCTGTGGTTTCAGCTGAAAGAGTGTATGAGTTTGAAAGGGTTCGGAAATTAGTGAACAATTAAAAACAAAATTGGTGTTTCAAGAAATGTTGTTTTCCTTGAGAAGGGGTGAAACAGGTAAGCAAAAACAGGCTTCAAACCGACAAATAAGTGGAAGGTGATCAAATTATTGTACTCATTTTGTAGCTCTCTTCAATACACATACAGTAGAGGCATGAAAATTATGTCTCTCCATGCCTGCCCCTGTTGTCTGTCTGTCTGTTGTCTGCCTGTCTGTTGTCAGAGGCCATTGCAACACACACTGCAAAGTTAACAAAGGCTCTGATAACATGAGAAACACTCATTAAAAATATTAAACATGTGACACGTGTGTGCAAACACACAGGCAAACATGAAGCCGCACATTTATGCATGCTGGCCTCAAAACACACACACACACATGCATTTTTATATTTTCTTGTGAAACTATGCATAATATTTTCCTGATGGATGTGCAGCAGGGTGAAAATTGTCATTGCCACACACAGCGTAGGGTGAGACATTTACATACAGACACACGGTGCATCCGTAAACTTTCACCCATCGTCCTCTCTGCCATTTCGACAAAAAGTATGCACGGTCTAGAAAAGCGTGTGCTTTTATGGCATATTGCTGAAGCCGTGAACGTTGGACTCGTCTTGATGTTAGATTCCGTTCAAACGCGCCAGCAAGCTGTGAACCGTCAGGAGGGAGCCGGGGCTGCAGGGAATCAAGATGTTTTTGGAGGACGTCCACTGGATTCCTCCTTGAGAGAACTGGGCCGTGAGGTTGAATAATGAAAGCATCACACACACACGGAGCAATGTGTGACAAAACCTGTCTGACGTGTGTGTTTGTGCGTGTGTGTGTGTGTGTGTGTGTGTGTGTGTGTGTGTGTGTGTGTGTGTGTGTGAGCATGCTCATGTGCAGAATAATGTTTGCACTGATGTGCAAACGTGTGCGCGTTTTGCTTGTATGGTTGCGGAGAGTGGATTTTCTGCGTGTTTGTGTGTCTGCTTTATGCTGCACTTGGTCTTTGGGTGCTGAGAGGTGTATCATGGCCATTTAGAGGGAAACAATAGTGTGTTGTTAGTGGGCTGTCAGTCTGGTGTGTGGCTGTCAGTTGGGTTTAGGCCGCCGGGCAGAAAGATTAGAGGCTGACAGACAGCCTTAACTCCTCTCTTGGCTGGCCTTGTCTGTGTCTGGCACACGCTGTCCTCACATAATACAAACTTGAGGCTACTTTTATGGAGGAATGACATGGCATGAATGTGTCATGTATATTGGAATGTGTACTGTGGAGTTTGTGGGGGGGGGCATTCAGAGAAGAAGTCCTGAACTTTTTTCAATTTGGGACTCAAAAGACACTTTGTGTCTTGCCCTGCAGCGAGACATTCATGACAACACAGATGATCCCGTATCATGTATTTTATTTTGCCTTAAGCAGTATTATTTATAGGAGCAAGGTCATACAGAGGTGCAAGATTACATGCAACACGTTGCACAGTAGCTGGAGAGAAACGGAGTACAGTTTTTGTTCTGCTGGAACGCCCGGCAATATTTTCCTTTTCTTTAAATCAATTTGTGTGTGTGTGTGTGTGTGTGTGTGTGTGTGTGTGTGTGTGTGTGTGTGTGTGTGTGTGTGTGTGTGTGTATAACTGTGTACTTGCAGATATGCAAGCATTGGTGTAAAAGACGGTATTCAAATCATCTTCGGTGTCTTAAAATCATCTTTCATTGGTTGTTGATACAAGCAAGCCGAGATGCGTTCACACTGTAGCTCCACACTCCTTGCTGGTTCTCCGTAGAGTCCCAAGTTCAAACAGGGTCAGCGCTGAAGTGGCTCCTGTAAAGGTGGAAGCCAGCATGGGTCAGTAATCCCTGTCTTAGCCGAAAATCCCAACCATCCAGAGGAGTAATCAGCTGTGGTGATGTGAAGACAAAGCCTTAAGACCAACTTCTCTTACACAAGCTGAACCTCCGCTCTCCCTCGCTAACACAGCCCCTAAGCCTTGATACAAGACAGACAGACAGGAAGACAGACAGATGGATGAGGGGAGACCTGGAGAACTCACTGTGATGATAAAGCCAGAAGGTGTTGTCTGTTTCAGTGGTTCGCAAGGTCTGCAGTATTCCACAGCACTTTCACATGGCGCTACTGTTTATCCGCCGCTCAGAAGTGTACTACCCGCTTTACTTCTGGAAGTAAGAGGGTACAGTTGTAAGCGGAGCAACTGAATGGACAAGGCCCAGCATGCATAGGCCTGCAGAAAGAATGCGGGATAAAAGTCATTTGAACAAAAGCCCCAGGCAAACCTGACCTCTTTCCACAGCACACAGAGCATTGCGTAGCATGGCACATCAGAGTAAAACTGCAGCTCAGACTTAACTCAGAGGCTGCGACTCTCCAAACCCTGGCACTAGACTTAACAGCACTACATGCAGGTCTTAACACGCTAGCATTCTCCAAGGCTCTCAGAATAACGTGTAAATGATCAAAATGTAAAAGCCAGCAGCTAGATGTGTGAAATGACAAGATTCAATAAAGGACTGGTTGTTAAAATCCCTAGTGTTTGCACTGCAACAGTTTCGATGGGAAATAAACTGGAGATGGCTGCCAAGGTGACATTGCCACCACCAGGACACATTGTCAGTTGTGTACCTCAGCATCACCGGGTGTTTCGGCCTTTTATCACAAGACACCCTCCGCTGAGTCTGGCTCACTGCAGGTTGATCGGTCCTGGGTGTGTGTCTTGTGGTTAGCTGTTAACCCTGGCAGCCCAGATGGCGTCTCTCCTTTTGATCCAGATCCAGTGGCTAGTCCTCTCAGCAGTGTCAGCTAGCTCTTTGATCGCTCTTCTGTGGGCTTGACTCCTAGTTCCCTCAGGAGTTTTGCTGTGGAGCTGGCAACAAAGCCCCTACAACCCACCTCCACAAGGCGCACCTTCACCTTCCAGCCTCTGTCCTCTGCTTCGGCTGCTAGGTTGGAGTACCGCAGCTTCTTACGCTTGTACGCTTCATCGATTGCATCCTCTCAGGGGACTGTCAGCTCGATGATGTAAGCAAGCTGGCAAGAACTGGACCAGAGGACGAGGTCTGGTCGCAAGGTGGTTGTTGCGATCTCTGTCGGGAAGATGAGCTTCTGGCCTAAGTCCACCCGCATTTCCCAATCCCTGGCTGAGTTTAGTGATACTACGTTGGGAAGTGAAGGGTTGGCCTTCAGTTTACTCCCCCCCGAACAAAAGCTGGAAAACGCCAGGGCCCTTCCTGGTTGTTGAAGGGTTGGGCATTGATGGAAACCCTCTTGCGCTCGAGTTCAGCTGCCAAGCACCTGAGCACCTGATTGTGTCGCCAGGTGTATCTGCTTTGGATGAGGCTGGTCTTTCAGCCAACCAAGATGGGCTTGAGGGTTGCTGGGGCTGTACACAGTTGGGCTCTCACTTTAAGAAAAAAACATATTCGATATTCGTGGCAGAATTGTACCCATATTCGAATTTGGATTCGAATTTCCACGTAAAAAACGGTCTTTAAAATGGCAAGACTAAAAATAATCCGTAATTTATTGACCAGTTATTATTTTGATCATGCGTTTTACCATTTGTATCCACAAGAGGGGACAAGCAGACAGACAACATATTTCGGTCGAAGTAATTAGTGAAGTTTAATGCAAATTATGAAGTCAAATGTTGCCATATTTTCAAAAACAATTACCACAGAGTATGCTTCTCAAAAAAGTAATAATGTCAATAATCCTCACGGCAATTGGGCTGCATTCAGCGCTGCCATGGCAATGTAACGTAGGCTACTGACAGAACGTGGCCTATAAGTAGCCTAGGCAAGCCCACCAAACTAAATAACTAAAATAAATAATAATAGTAATAATAAAATAAAAAATAGTGGGTTATGTGGCCTTTGTAAATACGATTATACATAGCCTACACATAGGCCTAACTGGACTGGGAGGCTACAAATTATTCGCCAGGAATATCAACTGGTTAACGTGTTCAGTGTCAAGAGCGGAGCGCTTTTTGTTAACAATATTCCCAGCTGTGGAAAAGACTCGCTCAGAACGCACTGATGTCCCGGGAACACTCAGCTACTTTCTTGCAAGCTGCGCCAGGTGGGGATATTTTGCGCTACCCAGCGTCTTCCACCATAGAAGAGGATTGCTGTCTGCTGACATCGTTGTCTCTCTTCGGCAGGACCACATCTCTTGGTGCAGTACATTTTCTTGGTCGTCTCTCGTCTCGCCCCTTCCCTTGTATGTTTCTCCAAACAGATCGCCCATTGCCGTCAGGGCCGTTTTTCGTGCGTGAGTGTCTGAGCTTAACGAATGCTCATCTGTCCCACTTTCAAATCTCACGGCCATTTCTTCTTTAATGTTTGCGTGCACTTGGTCCTTCTGTTCCTCTGATAAATGCATTAAACTATGAAAGCGGGGATCCAGGTATGTTGCTTTATTCAATAACATGAATGTTGCTTCGTTATTTTTGTCATAACGCTTCCTCAAATCTGTGTCGATCTTTGCGGTCATTTCCCTCAAGCTGGGCATTGCATTAGGAATGGGTGAGCCAAGTTGACACAGTAGTAGTACATGCTGTAAAGGCAATACAGCAGAAGCTGTGGGATATTTGTTAGTTGACAAAGCCTCAGTCGCAATCTTGAACGGTCCAAGTATTTCACGCATCTGTTCGACCATGGACCATTCAGTTGTGGTTAGTTCGAGATTTGACCATTTTTTCTCAAATATTACAGCTGCAACAGCTGCGTGTTGTTCCGATGCCCTGCAGATCATTTCATATGTACTATTCCATCGCGTGATGCAATCATTAATTAATTTATCAGTTTTCAAGCCCAGCAAACGCTGTTTATCCTCCAATAGGTAGCTGTCGGTAGGTGACCTGCCGAAATGTGCGGCTGCTTTCTTTAGCCTGCTAAGTGTCGTGTCTATGGCTCTGACGTCTAGCCCTTTACGTACAGCTAGATTGATTGTATGTGCCATGCAAGGTATGTTAACGGTATCAAGGTACCTCTCCACAGCATTCACATAGTTATGTGCATTGTCTGTTGTGACTGCGATCACCGATTCACGGGGAATGTGAAAATCCCTCAGTGTGCCAGAAATGCACTCCGCGACATTTTCTGCAGTGTGGCTACTTCTCAAGTCTTTCGTTTGTAGGACAAAATCGTTCAGTTCCCATGCCTCCGACATTACGTGTGCTGTAACTGTAACATAAGAGTCTGTGGCTATAGACGTCCACCCATCTGTAGTGAGTGCAATTTCCTTATCGCTTAGTATCTGGCGTACATTTTCACGAGTAGTATCGTAGAGTTTCACAATGTTTTTAGTTATTGTGGTTCTGCTCGGGATAGTGTAACGTGGCTCAATTTCACGGAGAAAATCTTTAAAGCCTCCACCTTCCGCGATGCTTATTGGCCGCATGTCTTTACATATGAATTTGGTGAGTTGTGAAGTGATCGCCTCTTTTCGTGTAGAGGACAGAGCAGCTGAAGGTGAGAAAAACGTTGTCAGCTTGGGTTGTTTAGCAGAGCAGACGCACCAGCAGGGTCCTGCAGGTCTTTGTATTCGGCCGGAGGATGGAACTGCATGTAGGTTGGTCGTGGAACTATGGTATGCTAGTTCACGCTCACATAGTTTGCATATTACCTTGTCCTTGTTTTCAGTCTTTCCATTTACAGTCCAAAAACCAAGGTGTTTCCAAATCGCACTCCTAAGATTCTCTGGAGTGACGATCTTTCTGGTATGCTGATCATCGGGCTCGTTGTCGGCAGCACCAAATTCCTCCATTTTCTCATTTCTGGCTGCAGCCTAGGCCTACGTTTCCGCTCCATGGACTTATGGTTAATGGACTTATGGGTAATTAGAGCTGGAATTCTTGCCGTAGCATACTTTTGGCATTTTTGACATTGATTAATTAATAATTTTAAAGTACAATCAATGTATTTATTATTTATTTATTTATTTATTTATTTATTTATTTATTTATTCAATTCGAATTTCCCCATTTACGTTCGAATCTCATGTTTTTATGCAAATTCGAAATTAAATTCGATATTCGAATATAATGTGACAGCAGTAGTACACAGGGAGCAAGATGGATTCTCTCCAAGCCAGAGATCTAGATTTGTTGGAGAGGGCAGGACATCATATGTGGCTTTGATGATGAAACTCAGCCTGTTTGATTCCATGCGCCAGAGCTCACTCCATGTGAGTTTCATCTTTTCAACACCCTCCCACCTCATCCAGCAGCCCTGTTTGGCTTGTGCTACGGCTTTAGAACATCTGGCTGCTTCTTCCTGTCGGCGAACCTCCTCTACCACCATATTTCGCCGTTCGGTAGTAGTCGCCTTTTGCCAGGTAGGTGTTTTTGTTCCCAGGCCAAGGCCGCCTCTGCCTTGTTGAACATGTCCTACTACGTCTCGGTGGCGTAGGACAGATTTCGCCTCCAGTACAGCTGCAGCTGGTGTCCATTTCTTCCCTGTTGCTAGGGTTGGAGCAACTCCTCTCACTACCGGGTCTCGGGATTCTGTGAGGGACATGTCCAGCCTCACTTTGGCACATTTGAATTCCTCAACAAGGCTGGAAATTGGCAGTGCGAGGGCTCCATTGTCGTAGAGTCTAACACTGCTGGGGCACTTTGGCATGAAGGACTCCGTGGTTGTTTCATAGCACGTTTGCTGGAGAAGGGCTCCCTTTAGAAATGCTTTACCGTGAACTAGGTTTGAAAAATTAATATATTTCAGATATTCCCCCATTAATATTTTACAGATATTGTAATCGCATGCCAGCAATAATTTTTCCATGAGCTACATTTTTAAGCAATGAATGGGCACTTTAGAGCTGAGATTTTGTTGTTGTTGAGTCAGCTAGCATTGGCATCTAAAGATTAAAAAAGGCAGAAAAGTGTCTTTTTGTTCATAGGAAGTAGGGCTGGTCGATATGACCTGAAATTCATATTGCGGTATAAATTGAATCCTTTCACGGTAACGGTATATATCGCGATATAAATTTAAATGTAAAAATTATAATGGAAGTTTTTCTGAATGGGTTATATAGACCCTTAGCAAAGCTAAATTGATAATAAATAAATAAATAAAAAACAAAAACAGATATAATGTAATTTTGAGAACATTTATTGTGCAGATCTCAAAACTCAAAATTAAAACTCAGCACATTATGTTGCAAAATAGTGCAAACGAACACAAATAACATTGCTGATATTTTAAATAAAAACAGTACAACAGGCTGTTTTCTATAATGCAAAATAGTGAAAATTTTGTCAACAACCATTGCTCACTTCTTCAAGAACACAAAAATAAAGTGGATATTGTAAACAGTACTTCAAGTACAACAGGTTGTTTTCTGTAATGCAAAATAGTGCAAAAGTTACCAAACACTAATTTTTCTACATCTTAAAGAACACAAAAATAAAATAGATACTCTAAATAACACTACTTCAAGTACAACAGGCTTTTGTTCTATAGTGCAAAAGTGTTACTCAACACCAAATTTCTCAAGTTGCAGATATTTTTAAGAAAGAAATACTTAAAGTACACTTAGCATCTTTTCAGTTAAGAAAAAAAGCAGCATATTTCAAATTAAAATCAAGCTGCAAACACAAACACTAAACTTTGGTGTTTACTCCAGTTCACTTGCTTCGTGAGGCTGATATAAGGCTCCATGGTGCGACTCGACCACAAGTCCGTAGTAGTTGCGAAATACTTTAATTCACGGAGGTCTTTTTCAACTGTCTCTCAGAGCTGGCCATACAGTTTGGGCATTTCTGTCTCATTAAAGTACTTGCGGCTCGGCACTACGTATCGTGGATCAAGGGTTTTAATCATGTCTTGAAACCCGCTGCGTTCTACTGTTTGGAAAGGGACCATTTCTTTGCATAAGTGTATCGTAATGGCTTTTTTTTAAAAATTTTTTTTAATGTATTTCTGATTTTTCACTTTTTCTCCCAATTTAGTGGCCAATCGATCCCTATTTTAGTTCAAACAGCCGCCCTCGTACTACATGCGTTTGCCAACTGCGTCTTGCCGGCCGGCAGTCTCGAAGGAGACGTCTCGCCACTTTCGTGACAAGGCGAATCCAGGCCGAACCACTGTTTTTTTCCGACACACACAGAGATGCATTCATGTGACGAACACAAGCCGACTCCACCCCCCTCCTGAAGACAGCGTTGCCAATTACTGCTGCTTCATTGAGTCCGGCCATAGTCGGAGTAATGGCTTTTGTAATATCAGTCCAACACTTACTCTTTTTATCATAGGGAGTACTCTTCGAAAAAGCTTGCGCAATAGAGGTCTGCGGTTGGGTAGTAGGGCAAACTTTTTTCTTCCCTCCTGTGTTCGGAGACTGACTGGGCATTTGAGTCGAGCGCATCCTCTGGCTCTCCTCATACTCGAGGACATTTTTTGTTTTTAGATGGTAGAACAAATTGCTCATGTTACTTTGTTTGCAGGCACTGTCATTCGACACATCTTGCAAATGACATTTTTCTGCTTACTATCCGACTTTTTAAATCCGAACCAAGTCCAAATCACTGACGTAGCACCGGTTTTTTTTAACCAGCTCCTCCTGCTCCGTGGTCTCTGTGCTTGAAGCCATTGTCACACTGAGGCAGATGCGATGACGTCATCAACAAGCGTTATCACGATTGTTCGGTAGAGTCCAAATCTCTACCGTAGGCCAAATTTATATCATTTATACCGTCTACCTCATATACCGCGCACCCCTAATAGAAAGTAATAATGAGCCCAAGAATAAGAATGTACTTTTCCACCCTTTTAATGTCACAGGATACTTACACAAGAAGCAAAATTACACTGCACACCCAATTATTGATTGCTTGGAAATGCCTCCTAAGAGCCCAGAGTACAGCTGCTGGCCTAAGAGCAGACTCTCAACCTTGTTAATGGCATGTGGCCTGACACAGAAAAAGAAAATATCCACGGTACACCTAGGTAATGCTCTGAAATGCCATGAACGTAAGCCAAATATGATCAGATAAAATATGACAGCCAAATGTCAAGAGTTGGAACGGAGACAAATGCATCAGCTTTAAGGGGAGAAGGCTGATCAGTGGCTAGTTCAGTTCAGTCTTAAAGTTATTGTGACACTGTGCCTCAGTGTTTAATTTTCTTTATCTGAATTCTTCATGCAGGTTCTCAAAAACATTGGAGAATACCTTGACTGTGTAGGATGTTGGTCAGATCTAAGCTCTGATATGACCTTCCTTGAGTGAACAGAAAAACATGTTAGAAATAGGCAGTCAAGTCAAGTTCGTTATAGAAACTAACTTGGTCTCACTCAGAAATGAACAAGTCTAGCTTTTTTGTTACTGCTCAGGTTCCTCACAACCCCATGGTGTAAGTAAACACTGCTATAAAGACCTGGGAACCAGAGTCAAACAGATAACTGGTGTGTTGATTTACACAAGTGAATGTGCATTCTTTTATAGTTTCAGGAGGGCCGGTCTCCCCGTTGAGGCCAAACATGATTGGTTAAGCTCTGGGCAGCTCTGATTTATTAATCCTATAATGGACAGTGTATGGAGCGAAATCAGTCTCAGCAGAACTTTACTTTAAAGCTATCGAATTCAGAGCCAGAATCACATTTATTGCCAAGTAATTCCAGAACATATGAGGAATTTGTCTTGGTATGTTGGTGCAAGAGGGGAAAAGTAACAGTAAATAGTAAAGAAAAAAGTTAAAAGAATAATAACATATACATACAAGATAAAATAAAAATAAAGCCGCAAGCGGCGTTGGGAGGGGTCCAAGCATTGGCACTGTTGCGCCCCCTATGGAGCAATTTGAATGGTTTTGTCCTCATGATCATATACCTTCACCCAATGTAAATAATTAACGCTATGATACGTAGGGGCCTTTTATACACCTAGCCTGTAATAGACTACCGTTTCAACATGAAACTAAACCGCTGTTGGTAATGTAATAAAGATTGAAGAATCTTGCTTCAGAAACAGTAGCCTACCCGGGTTTCCAACTAGATATGACAGTGTCAGATTACTTGGGTCGCCTGTGTCCTAGACGATTACCGTAATTTTTTAAAATGTCGTAACACTTCCATTGCTTCAGAAACATGTGCCAGAGTTTCCAAAACTGGACCAGACGGTGTCTGATTTCTTGCGTCCTAGCCGACTGCCGTAAAAAGAAAAAGTATGTCGTTAAACCCAGGTGTCCTGGCATGTGGTATGTAGAGCTGCAGCGCTTCCACACCAAGTAAGTCAAAATAGCGGGCAAACTATATGACTGACATAGGTGGTCCCAATAGTAAAGTTGTTGAGCACATTGAGATGCATGGGTCGATTAAGTTTTGTGTTGATCTGACTTATGCTGTGGGAGTTATGGCCTTCTAAGCATGACCCTTTGTTATAGCGCCACCATTTGGCTGACATGGGTGATTTGTAGTGCCAGAGTAGTGGGGGGCCGTATGAATGCACCTACCAAATTTGGTTGGTCTAGGACTTATGGTTGCTGAGCCTCAGACACTTTTAGCTGAGAAACCGCGCCCAAACTAATACAAGCCAAAATGGCGGGCAAACTATATGGCTGACATATGTGGTCCCATTAACAAAGTTGTAGAGCACATTCAGATGCATAGGTCTGTGCAGTTTTGTGTTGATCTGACTTATGGTGTGGGAATTATAGCCTTTTACGCATGACCCTTTGTTATAGCGCCACCATCTGGCTGACATAGGTGATTTGTGGTGCCTGAGTAGTGGGGGGCCATAGGAATCCACATACCAAAGTTGGTTGGTCTAGGACTTATGGTTGCTGAGCCTCACACACTTTTAGCGGAGAAAATAATAATAATCCTAACAAATACTATAGGGTTCCACCAGCTTTGCTGCTTGGACCCCTAATAAGGTGCAGTAATGGGGAAACAATGGGAATATAGCAAGAACTCTATTTACAAAATGTTAAATGAGAATTTTAAATGAATTATTTACAGAATCAAAAGTTATTTGCAGAATAAGAGTTACTTACAGGGTAGTGCAGGCTTTATGCAAAGTGTCCATGTACAGAGGGCACAGTAAGGTAGATAGACATGTTGCATTGTGTTTGTACATGTGATTGTGTGTGTGCATGTGCATGTGTGTGGGTGTATGTCATGTTGTGGTGTGGCGAGAGGGTCAAAGGGGGTGGGGGATAGGTGGGGGGCAGTTTCAGTATCTGTGGGTATTTGTGACTTTTTGGGAAGGCCTACCGCTGTAGGGAAGAAGCTGTTCTTGTGGCATGAGGTTCTGGTTTTTATAGACCTTAACCTCTTGCAAGGGGAGAGTGTCAGTGTCCTTGAGGCGTACAGATCCTGGAGGGATAGCAGGATGCAGTCAATCACCCTCTCAGCAGAGTGAATGATACACTGCAGTCTGCCCTTGTCCTTGGCAGTGGCAAAGGCATACCTGATAATGATGGAGGAGGAGAGGGTGGACTCAATGATGGCAGTATAAAAGTGCACCATCATTGTCTTTAGCAGGTTGAACTTCTTCAGCTGCCACAGGAAGTACAACTTCTGCTGTGCCTTCTTGGTGAGGGAGCTGCCAGTTGAGGTCCTTGGTGATGATGGTGCCTAGTAAGCAAAAGATTCCACAGTGTCTACTGGGGAGCCACACAGGGTCATGGGGGCGGGTGGGGCTAGGCTCTTTCTGAAGTCCACAACCATCTCCACTCTCTTTAGAGCGTTGAGCTCCAAGTTGTTTTGGCTGCTCGAGAACACCAGATGGTCAATCTCCCACCTGTAGGCAGACTCACCCCCAACAGAAATGATCTCTGGGAG
Source organism: Lampris incognitus (assembly GCF_029633865.1). NCBI lineage: Eukaryota > Metazoa > Chordata > Actinopteri > Lampriformes > Lampridae > Lampris > Lampris incognitus. The sequence goes on along the minus strand of NC_079216.1, from coordinate 22,943,437 downwards.
GGTGGTGAGGGTGGTGTCATCAGCAAACTTCATGAGCTTGACTGACTGGTGACTGGAAGTGCAGCTGTGTATATATACAGAGAGAAGAGTAGAGGGGAAAGGACACAGCCCTGAAGGGAACCAGTGCTGATGGTCTGAGACGTGTTGCTTCCTGTCAAATAGGAATTTGGTGTAGTCATTGATTCCTGTGGTCTTTGTTTTTTTGGGGATTGGGATGATGGTGGAGGTCTTGAAGCAGGCTGGTATGTGGCATGTCTCCAGTGAGGTATTAAAAATGGCTGTAAACACCAGAAAAAGCTGACCAGCACAATGCATCAGGGTAGAGGGAGAGACAGAGTCTGGTCCAGCTGCTTTGCATGGGTTCTGTCTCTTGACCAGCTTGTTAACATCCCTCTCAAGGATGGAGAGAGTCATCATTGTAGTAGGGGAAGAGGGGGCCTCTAAGTTGGGCAGTTGTGGAGAGGGCTGGGCCCCTGCTGAGGGGGAGGAGGAGCTGGTGGTCTGGAGCTGGTAGTGGAGTCACAGGGGTCGGTGTCGTTGTAATTTTTTTTTTTTTTTTGGATTTTTTTCCTTGTTTTTCTTCCAATTGTACTGTTGAACTGTCCTGGTCACTGCTCCACCCCCTCTGCCGACCTGGGGAGGGCTGCAGACTACCACATGCCTCCTTCAATACATGTGGAGTCGCCGATCGCTTCTTTTCACCTGACAGTGAGGAGTTTTGCCAGGGGGACGTAGCATGTGGGAGGATCATGCTATTCCCCCCAGTTCCCCCTCCCCCCGAACAGGCCCCCCGACTGACCAAAGGAGGTGCTAGTGCAGTGACCAGGACACATACCCACATCCAGCTTCCCACCCGCAGACACGGCCAATTGTGTCTGTAGGTATGCCTGAACAAGCTGGAGTTAACACGGGGATTCGAACTGGTGATCCCTGAGCTGGTAGGCAACAAAACAGACTGCTATGCCACCCGTACGCCCGTAGCATTGTAATTTTTAACACTAAATGTTGATAGTTGAATATGTTGGGTCTGAATTCACTGCCTTGAAATTCAGATCTTGAAAATTCAGATTTAGAAATTCAGGTTAAAACCTTTTCCGGTTGAATATAATGGATCTGAATTCAGCATTTTGAAAGTCATCTGGAAAATTCAGATTAAAAAAGAAAAAAAAATCCCAACCGAAATTTTTCAAAAGGTTTTGAAAATATCAGGTTATGAAATTTGGGGAAAACATTCAGGATATACAGAAAGAGCAAACTAGCCAAGATGTACTCAAATTCTTTCCTGGCCAATCAAACACAGGGCACAGGTTAGAGGGGAGGACTTTTAGATATAATCAGGTCTGCTTTTACTGTCCCAGATGGAAGGAAATCTTGGAACCAACCATGGCGGAGGAGAAACCCATCGGACAGCTTTATGAACAGCTTTATGAAGAAAGCACTGAATGGAAGTATTCAAGCGAGACCTTGTAAAACAGTGAGGCAAAATGTAAATGAACACATACCGCTTTCATCCTTCATATTTGGTTCACTAAACATTTTGTGACAAAAACTGTCAATGCTTCCCAGATTTGTGTGATGATAATTTTTGGTTTGGTAACAACAGGAGACCTTATATTTTGTGTTTCAAAACAGAGGGCATGGGGGGATCGACATAATGTTATTACATCATTTCAACCAATTGAACTGTAAAGTTAATGATGAAACAAGCAGGCAAAAATATCCAGTGTTTGTCACCAAATTCACTTCATCAATATCAATTTATGACTATATATCTATCATGTAGATTTCTAATTTTTGCCCTTTTGGGAAAAGTAATGGCAGGTTGACAATTTACTCTGGCTTTTGTTGCCAGGAAGCGGGGTTCTTATATGTCATACATGTAAGAAAGCTCAGCATCTCAGCTTTTTGAATATATCAATAAGTTCACCTGATCATTAATGTTGCAGAAGGCATATTTAATTATACGGGGTCAGCGAACCCAGTGGTTCACAGATTTTGGTATAACACCAGGCAAATTTGCCTCATGTTAAACCATAATTTGAGCAGTCTACATGCTTGTGAGTTTGTTCTCCAGAATTCAACTTGACAAGCACGGTTGTCTCAAGAATGAGACTTCACACTTAGGGAACTTGAGACTGAGAAATGCGCAGTGTATTAAGCTACAAGTATTTATATTTAGTCTGAGGAATGAGCAAAATAAAATCCAGGACATTTTTGCGTATTTTATTAATTCCAGCTGGACTGATATTTTGGACTGAAGTCAAAAATGCAACTGCTGCGCACCAACATAATAGAAACTCTGCTGTACGGTACAGAATCCTGGACCTTAACAAAAGCCATGGAGAAAAAAATACAAGCCTTAGAGCATATAGAAGAATGCTGTAAATCTCACACACAGTGCACATCACCAGCACTGAAGTGCTGAACAGAGTTAAGGAAGCTATTGGTCACCAAGATAGTTTACTTACAGTGGTAAAAAAAGGAAATTAAATTGGTTTGGGTATGTTTGCCGAACGGAAAGGACACTTGCAAAGGACATCCTGCAAGGCCTGGTAGAAGGGACTAGGAAGAGAGGGAGACTGAGAAAAACCTGGGTAAACAACATCGGAGAATGGCCACAGATGAGCGTAGTGGAGGCAGGGAGAGCTGCGATGGATAGGGAACGATGGAAGGGACTTGTGGAGGCGTCAGCTGTGCTCCTATGACCTCCATAGGTTATGAAACCTGATGATGATGATGGTAGACTGATATTTTAAGCATCAAAAAGAGAACATTTCTGGGAAAAAGAAGATGTCTAGTCAGCCTAAGCTATCTTATCTATCTATGCAGAATTATGAATGTAGACTCATAATTGTTATTACTTTAACATGTAAATCATCACCTTATGAAAGCACTACAGTGGCACATTCAACAAACAGCTAATAACTGTAGGCAATTTACAGCACACCTTGTTGCCAAACCAGGAATTATCATCACACAATTCAGAACATCTATCCATTGACCGCTTTTGTCACATAACCTTTAGTAAACTAACCATGATAGATGACAACAGCGAGTTCATTTATATTTTGGGTCAATATTTCATGAGGTCTCACTGAGACTCTTCCATACAAATGCAGTACCAAGTGTTGGCCAACAAATCTGAATGTCACCATTTAGACTTTATTGAACACCATTTAATTAACCTTTTTTTGGCACGTAGATTCACTTTCTATAATAAATGCACTCATAAAAGCGAGCATATTAAGGTAGTCATCCTCATTTTGGTACCATTCATAAGGGTTGTAACCATTTAAAATGATAAAGACGTTCTTATTATGTACAACTTTGATTGCTATGCACCAGTCCACCTCCAATCACACGGATAAGTGAATCATATTTCTTGTGCCAGAGAATGGCCACTGCCCCAGGTATTCTGCCACGTGCTAGCCCCATGCTTAAGTCTGTTGTAGACTCCCCTGCCCCATGGAAATCATAAATTAGTTAATAATCGTACCATTAATTAATAACAGTACTATTAATTCATATTAATGGTGCTATCAAAATAAATTGGTTAAGATCCTTTGTAAAAAATGAAAACCGCTTATGATTGTGTTGCTGTAAAGCCCCTTGAGGCAAATTTATCATTTGTGATAGTGGGCTATACAAATAAAATTGTCTTGTCAATTACTTCAGAATGGTTCAGTGCTTCAGAAAGCTTGATTTCCCACATCACTTGAGAAAGGTCTGATGGAGTTCTCCTCCACCGTAGTTGGTTCCAAGATTTACATACATGTGGAATATTAAGAGTATTTCTTGTCATATCTGGAAGTCCTTCCCTCTGACCTGTAAACTGCATTGTGAAGGAGCTCAATTCCATCTTGACTCATATAATCTGTCTGAATACCCCGGATGTGCTCCCCAAATTTCACAACCTAAATTTGACAACCTGAAATAAAGCCAATTGAATATGAGGTACCACATTTTCTACTACCTGGATTGTTTTTATCTGACTTTTCTAAACCTGATTTTTTTTTAATCTGAATTTTCAAGATCTGACTTTCAAGGCAGTGAATTCAGACCCAATCTATTGAAATATCTAACTTTCACCATGAAAATTTTCAGTAACATCAAAATATGCTTCTTCTTTTTTTCCAAGTACAATGAATTCAATAGCTTTTGAATTGAATTTCTACTGAGACTGATTTCACTGTAGAACATCATTTTAGCACAAATGCTATCATGAGCAACATGCAAAGGTACAAAATCAGACAAGACAGATACAGGTCAAAAATAGTACATACTACATATATCACTTACCTACTTATCTACATTTATCTTCTTCCTCCAAAGAGGTCAGATTACACTGCTGCAAACACATTGCATTGAAGGAGGAGTAAGCCTTCAGTTAGCTGTGTGTTTAGGACCACATATATTTATTTGTATTACCCATTAAATCATTTTACATGCATGGCTGTTTGGCTGCTCCTTCCATCTTTCAGGGAGAGAAAAAAGCTTGGAAACATTCACATTGTAGCTGCCTACTGTCAGCATAGTACTTTACCTTTAAAACCAGTTTGCACATACAGCCTAGCTAATGGATGACAGTATATTAGTGACAAAACAGTTATCACATATATTGATAGACTTGATCTCCGGTTCCCCAAAGTTTTACCCCTGTTCTTCCATGTACCTCTGACAGCAACTTTTCTACGTGGACTAGATCTGCATTTTCTGCTTAATGGCTCCTGTTTTGCTCAGTAGCACAAAAATATTAGATTCTGGTCTTTTACGTATTTTGACGGTGCTGCCCACCGCACAACAGCTTTTGCTCAACAGCCCAAAACACAACAGCTTTTAACCATATGTATTGTCAGTAAAATATATCCAGGTTGTGATTTCAGGCATGCATAGTGAACGGAGCACAGTAAAGTGATTTCTATTGACGATGACTACACAAGATGGTGCATTGTGCAGTGAACGAGGCCCCATCTGGACATAAGATACCTTCGAAAAGGCACACATGGAGGGAGCATCTTGTTGCATTCCCTATGAGAACATTAGGGGGAGGAAAAAATCCCCAGATACAGAACCAGGACCTGCCAGTGTATCTTAAAGTTGTGACCATATTAGAAATTTAAAGTATCTCACTTTGACTTTCAGCAGTCCAGGAGACTTAAATCTCTGAAGGAGTATTGATTCTCTAGATGTTCCCTGTTGGCTCTGGGTAACGGCTCTGCTTTATTTATTTGTCCACAAAGTTTCTGCCACCATTACTCATAATGAAGTTAAAAAATCTCTCTTGATGTTGACTTCTTTTGAGACAGCTTCCTTCCTTCCCTCCTCCCTTCCTTTATTCCTTTCTCACTTCATTCCTTCCTTCATTGTATTTCTTCCATCTGTCTCTCAAGACTTGATATTTCATTTATTGACATTCCTTATTTGAGACAAGCCTTTTTATATTATGAGCAATTGACTTTACATCTTTTCCTTGCTCCTTTCTCTAATTGTTCTGCTTTTCCTATTTCTTGTCCTTCCCCCAAGTTGCAACAATGCAAGTTAAGCATTGAATCTCCCATTCAGTTCTTTACTTGCATTTGCTTTGAGGGCCTTTTTTATTCAGATAGTAACAGAAGGGTTGAGGAGGTGGGAGATGAAGAAGAGGAGGCAGGGCTGAAGGAAAGGCATAACTATCCTTGACTTTTGTCTCTGCACTATGGAAGCCCATTTCCACCACATTAAAAATAACTTTGCTTATTGCGGTTTATTTCTCGGAATTCTGACTTTATTTCTCATAATTCTGACTTTTTTTTTAGCCAGTTAGGCAGCGTTAACTCCTCTGCAGTAAATTAGCCAAAAAGCTTTACACATGGAAAATGAAAATGGATACGATCATAGAGAGCTATTTTAGGCGTGGTTTCACAAACTGAGATCTTGTTGTTACTGAAAGAATCACATGGTATTAAACTAAGCTTCCATTCCCTGGAGAAAACTCTGTCTAACAATCAGCTCTGGCAGAGACGAAACAAGACAGAGGAAACAGAGGTGGCCTCATTCTTGCAACAGCAGTTTCAAACTTCAGGCCGACAACATGGTTATCGGTGGATGCACCAGAAATGTTGGATGGCCGGGATAATTACTGACCGAGAAACTGTATGTCAGTTGGCGCGCCTGGTGGACGGGAATGGAGTGGATTTACATGTTTGGAATTACCCGAGATCACACACACACACACACACACACACACACACACACACACACACACACATATATATATATATATATATATATATACACTACCGTTCAAAAGTTTGGGATCACCCAAACAATTTCGTGTTTTCCATGAAAAGTCACACTTATTCACCACCATATGTTGTGAAATGAATAGAAAATAGAGTCAAGACATTGACAAGGTTAGAAATAATGATTTGTATTTGAAATAAGATTTTTTTTACATCAAACTTTGCTTTCGTCAAAGAATCCTCCATTTGCAGCAATTACAGCATTGCAGACCTTTGGCATTCTAGCTGTTAATTTGTTGAGGTAATCTGGAGAAATTGCACCCCATGCTTCCAGAAGCAGCTCCCACAAGTTGGATTGGTTGGATGGGCACTTCTTTGAGCAGATTGAGTTTCTGGAGCATCACATTTGTGGGGTCAATTAAACGCTCAAAATGGCCAGAAAAAGAGAACTTTCATCTGAAACTCGACAGTCTATTCTTGTTCTTAGAAATGAAGGCTATTCCATGCGAGAAATTGCTAAGAAATTGAAGATTTCCTACACCGGTGTGTACTACTCCCTTCAGAGGACAGCACAAACAGGCTCTAACAGGTACTATTTAATGAAGATGCCAGTTGGGGACCTGTGAGGCGTCTGTTTCTCAAACTAGAGACTCTAATGTACTTATCTTCTTGCTCAGTTGTGCAACGCGGCCTCCCACTTCTTTTTCTACTCTGGTTAGAGCCTGTTTGTGCTGTCCTCTGAAGGGAGTAGTACACACCGGTGTAGGAAATCTTCAATTTCTTAGCAATTTCTCGCATGGAATAGCCTTCATTTCTAAGAACAAGAATAGACTGTCGAGTTTCAGATGAAAGTTCTCTTTTTCTGGCCATTTTGAGCGTTTAATTGACCCCACAAATGTGATGCTCCAGAAACTCAATCTGCTCAAAGAAGTGCCCATCCAACCAATCCAACTTGTGGGAGCTGCTTCTGGAAGCGTGGGGTGCAATTTCTCCAGATTACCTCAACAAATTAACAGCTAGAATGCCAAAGGTCTGCAATGCTGTAATTGCTGCAAATGGAGGATTCTTTGACGAAAGCAAAGTTTGATGTAAAAAAAATCTTATTTCAAATACAAATCATTATTTCTAACCTTGTCAACGTCTTGACTCTATTTTCTATTCATTTCACAACATATGGTGGTGAATAGTGTGACTTTTCATGGAAAACACAAAATTGTTTGGGTGATCCCAAACTTTTGAACGGTAGTGTATATATAGATGTAGGGGGAAAAACGTTTAATACATAGCAGTACAAGCTTGTTTTGTGCATCGCGCACTCATCAGCTGCTAATGTCTGCTAGATGTAGGAAAAAACGTTTTTTTTTTCCTACATCTATATTGATATTCCGCTCCTCATTACATTACATTACATTACAGTCATTTAGCCGAAACTTTTATCCAAAGCGACTTACAATAAGTGCATTTAATGTAGGAAATCAGGAGAACTACTAGTCATCAGAAGTCATAAGTGCATCTAAACAAACATCTAAGAGCAAAAGCAGTGCTTAAGTAAAAGTGCAAGAAAGAGATTTTTTTTTAAATGAGTGAATACAATAAGTGCTAAGAAAAAGTAACAGGGTAGTAGTTCTTAAAAAGGTGAGTTTTCAACCTGCGCTAAAAGATGGGCAGCGACTCCGCTGTCCTAACATCAGTGGGGAGTTCATTCCATCATTGTGAGGCCAGGACAGAAAAAAGCTGTGACCGGGTCGATCGGCAGCAAGGGCCTCTGAACAACGGGGCAACCAGGCATCCGAGGCAGCAGAGTGAAGTGGTCGGGCGGGGGTGTAGGGCTTGACCATGGCCTGGAGATAGGAAGGAGCTGTTCCTTTCACTGCCCTGTAGGCTAGCACCAGAGTCTTAAACTGGATGCGAGCAGCTACTGGGAGCCAGTGTAGGGACATGAGAAGAGTTGTGTGGGAGAACTTAGGGCGGTTGAACACCAGACGAGCTGCAGCTTTCTGAGCAAGCTCCAGAGGTCTGACGACCGACGCCGGGACGCCAGCAAGGAGGGAGTTGCCATAGTCCAGCCGGGAGATGACCAGAGCCTGGATGAGCACCTGTGCCATCTCGTTGGTGAGGAATGGGCGAGTCCTTCTGATGGTATAGAGGAGAAATCTGCAGGAGTGAGCAACCAATGCAACATTTTTAGCAAACGACAGTTGGTCATCCAGGTTCACACCCAGATTCCTCACAGTCTGAGTTGGCATCACCACGGTGTTATCAATGGTGATGGCCAGGTCTCGGTGCGGGCAACCTTTCCCCGGGAGGAACATCAGCTCTGTCTTTTCCAGATTGAGCTCCAGGTGGTGTGTCGCCATCCATTCCGAGATGTCAGTCAAGCACACAGCAATGCGTGTCTCTACTTGTGTGTCAGAGGGAGGAAAGGAGAAGATCAGCTGGGTGTCATCGGCATAACAATGGTAAGAGAAGCCATGCGAGCGAATAATAGAACCCAGGGATGTCGCGTAGAGGGAGAAACAGAGAGGACCCAGAACCGAACCCTGTGGAATGCCTGTAGTCAGTCTGTGAGGCTCCAACACAGATCCCCTCCATGTCACCTGGTAGGAGCGACCCGTCAGGTAAGTTGCAAACATTGAGAGTGCAGGGGCTGTGACACCCAGCCCGTCGAGGGTAGAGAGGAGGATCTGGTTGTTCACTGTGTCGAACGCAGCTGACAGGTCCAGGAGTATCAGGACAGAGGAGAGAGAGTTTGCTCTCGCAGAGTGCAGCGATTCTGTCACTGCAAGGAGGGCCGTCTCTGTTGAGTGACCCACCCTGAACCTAGACTGGTTGGTGTCCAGGAGGTTGTTCTGGTGGAGGTAGAAAGAAAGTTGGTTAAAGACAGCACGTTCGAAAATTTTGGATAGAAAGGGTAGAAGGGAAACTGGTCTGTAGTTTTTGATGTCAGAGGGGTTAAGTGATGGTTTCTTGAGAAGGGGGGGTGGCTCAAGCAGTCTTAAAGGCAGATGGAAAGCATCCTGCCTGGAGGGAGGTGTTGATGAGGTGGGTTAGATAGGGAAGGGGTTCAGGTGCTATAGACTGAAGAAGAGGGAAGGGGACCGGGTCAAGGGAGCATATGGTGGGGCGACTGGATATGATGAGGTTGAGGACCTCGTCGGGGGAGAGGGGAGCGAGGTGGGATAGGGTCGGACGTGGAGAGGTGAGGGAGGGTGCAAAGGGTGGTATAGTGCAATCAGCACTAACCGGTTGGTGAGAAAAGGAGGATCTGATGTCGTTTACCTTTTTGTCAAAGAAGTTAGCGAAGTCATCAGGGAGAAGGGAGGAAGTAGGAGGAGGAGGTGGGGGTTAAAGAAGTGTAGAGAAGGTTTCAAAGAGTTTCTTAGGATTAGAGGCAGAGGATAGGATTTTAGAGCGATAGAAGGCAGCCTTAGCAGCAGAAAGGGAAGAGGAGGAAATGGAAAGAAGAGATTGGAAGTTGAGAAAGTCTTCTGGGAGTTCGCCTTTTCTCCATTTGCGCTCTGCCACTCTCAGGCTCCGTCTGTCAGTACGTACTGAGTCGGTCAGCCAAGGGGCAGGTGGAAAGGATAATCCATAAGTAGTGTAAGTAAAACTACTGCTCACTTATCATGGATATTTCTCTTTTTGTTCATTGTACAAACGTGAATAAATGTGCACCACATTCACATGCCATCATTTTATTTATGGTGGACTCCGGAACATTTCTCTCCCTCAGGAAACCAATAAGGTCGTCCATTGTGTAATAATAAATTTTAATGACTGTAATTAGAAAATATGTATTTTTTGATAAACAAGCTCTATTTTGATGCTGTTTTATGCACCCTGGAACCTTATTTACATTCAAAGTACATGTCTTAATCGTTGAAAAATTGAAATGTGTACCTCAAAAACTGTTGTTTACACTCCAGATTAATTTTGAATTGTGATGTTGAAAATACCAGTTGTTAGTGATTAGTATTAGTATTGAGTAGAAGCAGAATACTTCACAACCGCTATCATTAAACATTTATTGAAATGCTACAGTACCAGACTAGAGCAAACCAGTATTTATGTATTTATGTTAACATTAGTTTATTGTAATATTAAATTTTCTTTCACACACACACGCACACGCGGAGAGTTAGTTTAGAGACCTGCATTTATTTTGACAGGCTGTTATGTTACGGAGACTTTCGGACATTCACATACATTACAGTTTTTTGTCGGGCTTCACATAGGCTTACCTTTAAAATTATATTCGGGGCTACACTCAAAACGTTCGGGGCTGGGTGCCTGGGTAGCATAGTGGTCTATTCCGTTGCCTACCAACATGGGGTCGGCGGTTAGAATCCCCGTGTTACCTCCGGCTTGGTTGGGCATCTCTACAGACAGTTGGCCATGTCTGTGGGTGGGAAGTCGGATGTGAGTATTTGTCCTGGTCGCTGCACTAGCGCCTCCACTGGTTAGTTTGGGCGCCCCCCGGATCAGCAGAGAGGGGGTGGAGCAGCGACTGGGACAGCTCAAAAAGAGCGGGGTAATTGGCCAGATACAATTGGGGTGAAAACGGGGAAAATTGGGGGGGGGGATTTTTGGGGCTTAAGCCCCGGCAAAATGACCTGGCAACGCTGATGATAACGAGTCGTTGTGTCCAGATGAACTGATTCAACTTTCTGTGATTTCCTTACCTGGATTATTGAGCATGCATAAAGACATTTTGACTCATATTGGCGAGGATTGCCTTAAACTTGTGAGTACAAGCAAACGGCACGTAAAATGGCAGACTACAGGAACCACCTGAGAGTCGGCCTCAAGTGCAGACAGAGTGGGATTACACATAAGAGCCTGCAAAGGAAATCTTCGGTCAAGGGCCACCGAGCTAACCAGATCCTCCAGAAGACACAGAGCCATCTGTTAAACGAACAGGTGAGACAAGCTAATTTTACCATCGATGCTTTGAAAGCCAAAGAGGAGCAGATCCAACAGAGACTCATTACGTTTAGAGGAGACCACTCTACAACATGTGATTGATTTCATGGAGAAGGCTCGTCTAACATAACACAGAAAGTAAAAAACCGGGCAGCAATAGAAGTTAGACCTACTTGCTGTATGCCAGAGACACCGGGGTCCTCAACTGCAGACAGAGAGACGGACGCCAGACACACGCCGATGATATGGACAAGTGTGTGAAGAAGCTGTCTCCATCGAGGTGGAGAAAGACATCCTTGTTAACGAGCCGAATTTTACTGTCACGCCGAGGGAAATCCTGCTAATGAAACTGATCACAGCCACAGAATCAGCGATCCGTAAAACAACATCGTGGAGCCAGAAGCAGAGAAACTGTGGATGAAAGTTTCAGCCTGCCTCAGCAATGTGAAGCTGCCGCTGTCTAACATCAGCAGAGACAAGAGGAATAAACTCTTGACTCTCAGTAAGGACAATAACATCAACGTCCTTCTGGCGGACAAAGGCAGATGCACTGCTGTATTAAACCAGACAGACTATCATGAGAAAGTTATGACGTTACTTAACGACATGAATACTTATGAGCCCCTGAAACGAGATCCAGGAAGTGGTTACAAGAAAAAGGTGATAGGTTGTCTGAAGCTGTTAGAACCGGACAATGCTATTGACAGAATTTTGTACCGCAGATTATACCCAGGGGAAGCTACACCTAGTCTGTATGGTTTACCCAAGATACATAAACAGGATGTGCCATTACGGCCTATTGTTTGTATGATTAACTCAGTGGCCTATAACATCTCTAAGTTTCTGGCATCTATTCTTAACCCGTTGGTAGGCAGTAATGAACATCACATTCAGAACACTATGGATGTTGTGGATAAGGTGAGGGACATCATTATGGAGAGAGATGAAACAATGGTCTCTTATTATGTTAAGTCTCTCTTCACGCACATTCCTGTTGATGAAGCGGTGTTTCTAAATGCTTTATTATAATTACAAATTAATGTGTCTTTGAAGTCTGAGCCGTACATCTGTAATTAGAGTTGCTTTCCAAATTTCTAACCTTGCGATCAGCTTCAGTCAGCAGCAGTCTGTGGATATGAATGTTTCAGTCCTGACCACTGATGCTTTCGTTCTTAAAAAAGGTGGGAATGATAATGACAGGCCCCAAAACAGGAAACCAGGATGATGGAAATTTCTTTCCTGCAAATGTGCATATTTTTTTCCCAAGATTGAGCTTTGGATATTTATGCACATGGTCCATCCATCCATCAATTATCAAACCTGCTTAATTCCAGGATGGCAAGGGGACTGGAGTCTATCCCAGCTGGCATTGGGTGAAAGGCAGCGAGACACCAGTCCATCACAGGGGCCACACAAACCAACAGTAACACCATTTACACCTATGGACAGTACAGCGAGGAAAGCCAGACAAACACTGAAGACATTTAGACTCCATACAGGTTTGGATCTGACCCTGAGGTGACGTGTCAGTGTGAACCGTTGAGCCACCATGTACATGATTTTGGTGCTAAATAATAAAATTAGTTTTAAAGACATTTGAGCCGCAAATAAATATTGCAAATCATGATTTACAATGTCTCTTAAGATTTTTGGTTTTAAAATAATCACCCATTATTTTTTGTCAATCAGACATATCAAACATCTTTTAATTTGTGCGGAGGAAAATATGAAAACTTTGTTTCCATTTGAACATTGAATGTTTACAAATTAGTTCAGGCAAAGCAAAATTTCTAAAATAAAAGAAAAGAGAAGGGCAACAACGCCAACAGCTTTAGTGTAGGCCAGTGATGAGTGAATCTGATGTGAGAAGGCCAGGAACCCGGTGGAGAGCTTGCTCACCAGTCAACGAGAACATCTGACAAGCAATTCTGAGTTTTAGTTTTGAGCAGCGGGTAGAACAAGATTAAAAACGAAAGCTCATGATGACCTTTTTAATTTCTTTATCTCAGTCAATTAAATGACTAAAATACTCCTTCACTAAACTACTGGAAAAGCACTGTCTGCTGGATTCTGGGTATGTGAGACTATCTAAGGTTATTGTTGGACTGGAGGTTTTCTTTTCAATTTTTGATCTTAATGAGAGCTATTAGAAATAGACCTTTAGTGTGTGCCATAGGTGTTTATAGATGAAGATATTGATGCTCCTCAGCCTCAGCTGCATGTGTCTGTAACTGCAGGGATAAAAGAGGGTGACAGCCACTCTCTATATCCCCTCTATATCCCCTGTCTCTCTCTGGTCTGATGTGGAAAGGATCTGACACTGTACTTTGTAGTGGCGTTTCTCTTCAGGTAGGGGCTGAGGAGTATGATTGGACTTTGGACTTTGAATATCATCACTTTTATTGAGTGAGAGGACAGGGGGATCCAATGCCCCTTTTATTCTATATTTGACACTCACTACTTTGCAACGTTCTTCTCAAATTTTCAGTATATCTTGCAAAACTTAAACATTTTAATAGAGTCTGCAATTATATCTGTATTTTTCAATAGTTGAACAATTGCCCAACAAAAGTCTGCTTACTATGATAACTACTATAGTTTTTCACTCTGAATGTAATTCACCCCAAAAGAATGAACTCGTTATGTCTCATCTCATCATCAGTCTCCAGGGTACGGACGCAGTGGCAGCGAGCTAAGTAGGGCACTCCAGACATCCCTCTCCCCAGCAACGCCCTCCAGCTCCTCAAGGGGGATCCCAAGATGCTCGTAGGCCAGATTGGACATGTAGTCCCTCCAGCGAGTTCTGGGTCTACCCTGGCCGGGGTTTCCTCCCAGTTGGACGTGCCTGGAAAACCTCCAAAGGAAGGCGCCCGGGAGGCATCCTAATCAGATGCCCGAACCACCTCAACTGGCTCCTTTCGACACGAAGGAGCAGCGGCTCTACTCCCAAGCTCCCTCCGGATGTCCAAGCTCCTCACCCTGTCTCTAAGGCTGAGCCCAGACACCCTACGGAGGAAACTCATTTCAGCTGCTTGTATCCGCGATGTCCCCTTTTCAGTCACTACCCAAAGCTCATGACCATAGGTGAGTGTTGGAACGAAGATTGACTGGTAAATTGAGAGCTGTGCCTTCCGGCTCAGCTCCCTCTTCACCACAACGATCCGGTACAACGTCCACATTACTGCTGATGCTGCACCAATCTCCGCCTGTCAATCGCCCGCTCTATCCTACCCTCACTCGTGAACAAGATCCTGAGATACTTGAACTCCTTCAAAAAATGGTGTATTAATTTTATATTATCTCGCTATATATTATTTTTTAATAATATTGTGCTAGAGAGAACTCTTGCTCTGTATCTTGAAGTTGCTGCTCATAAATGTTCTCAGTCACACATTTTAACAAGCTCCCTCACATGCATTGCGCTGTCAGAAAGTGGTGTCCACAATAGACCAGTTTACCTGAGGCTAGAGATCCCCTGTCATTAAATCGATAGAGATGACTGAATCTCTAGTGAGACATTTTGTTTGCTTAGCATCTTGCCCTTGGCATCTCTTTCTTTGTTGCATTTTGTCTGGTCATTTAACTTTGCTGCCAACTTTTTCTTTTTCCTTTTGGAAGGTGTGACATCGAATGGTGTTGATTGGGTTTGAAAAACGGGAAATGTTGGTTGAGAGGACCAAAGAAAGAAACAAGGAGCAACAGACAGGGAAAGAGGGAGAAAGGACAGGGAGGGGTACACACATCCATACAGTCCCATCATCTCATCATAATTTGACAACAGTCCTGCTGCAAACTGCTGAGAACATCCTCCTCCACTCCTACAGGAGCTCTACATCCTCACTCATGCACGGCTACCTCCTTATTACCACAAGCTATATTATATGTGCACTTGGCAGCAGATTTAGATGCTATGGAAATATATGGAAAGAAAATTATTGTTCACCCATATTCCCCTCTGTAACAGAACTCAGGGTTGGTTTTTCACAGGAACTTAACCTCTGTGTGTGTGTGTGTGTGTCTGTCTGTCTGTCTGTCTGTCTGTCTGTCTGTCTGTGCATGCGTGTGCGCGCAATCCTAATCAGAAATTTGTATTCATTAAAAGCTGTGGATAAGCACTAAGCTGCAAGGCCACACCTGTTGTGTTTATGGACAGTGGCTTTATTAGGCATGGTTCAGGATTAACAGTGGCCACAGGTTCCATTCCTATCTTATCAATAATTACTATCAAGTCATCAGTGCATGAATGAGAGGGAGGACAGTGGAATGGTGAGGATGCAAGGAGTAGAGGTGACGAAGGCGTATGAGCTTACAAACCCCAATTCCAATAAAGTTGGGACGTTGTGTAAAACGTGAATAAAAACAGAATACAGTGATTTGCAAATCCTTTTCGACCTATATTCAATTGAATACACTACAAAGACAAGATATTTAATGTTCAAACTAATAAACTTTATTGTCTTTTGCAAATATTCACTCATTTTGAATTTGATGCCTGCAACACGTTCCAAAGAAGCTGGGACAGGGGCGACAAAAGACTGGGAAAGTTGAGGAATGCTCAAAAAACACCTGTTTAGAACATTCCACAGGTGAACAGGTTAACTGGAAACAGGTGAGTGTCATGATTGGGTATAAAAGGAGCATCCCCAAAAGGCTCAGTCGTTCACAAGCAAGGATGGGGTGAGGTTCACCACTTTGTGAACAACTGCATGAGCAAATAGTCCAACAGTTTAAGAACAACGTTTCTCAACGTACAACTGCAAGGAATTTAGGGGTTTCATCATCTACAGTCCATAATATCATCAAAAGATTCAGAGAATCCGGAGAAATCTCTGCACGTAAACGGCAAGGCCGAAAACCAACATTGAATGCGCGTGACCTTCGATCCCTCAGGCAGCACTGCATTAAAAACTGACATCATTCTGTAAAGGACATTACCACGTGGGCTCAGGAACACTTGGGAAAACCATCGTCAGTTAACACAATTCGTCACTACATCTACAAGTGCAAGTTAAAACTCTACCATGCAAAGCGAAAGCCATATATCAACAACACCCAGAAACGCCGCCAGCTTCTCTGGGCCTGAGCTCATCTGAGATGGACTGACGCAAAGTGGAAAAGTGTGCTGTGGTTTGACGAGTCCACATTTCAAATTGTTTTTGGAAATCATGGACGTCATGTTCTCCGGGCTAAAGAGGAAAAGGACCATCCAGATTGTTATCAGTGCAAAGTCCAAAAGCCAGCATCTGTGATAGTATGGGGGTGTGTTAGTGCCCATGGCATCATGGGTAACTTGCACATCTGTGAAGGCACCATTAATGCTGAAAGGTACATACAGGTTTTGGAGCAACATATGCTGCCATCCAAGCGACGTCTTTTTCAGGGACACCCCTGCTTATTTCAGCAAGACAATGCCAAGCCACATTCTGCACGTGTTACACCAGTGGGGCTTCGTAGTAAAAGAGTGCCGGTTGCGAGACTGGCCTGCCTGCAGTCCAGACCTGTCTCCCATTGAAAATGTGTGGCGCATTATGAAGCGCAAAATACGACAACGGAGACCCCGGACTGTTGAGCAACTGAAGTCGTACATCAAGGAAGAATGGGAAAGAATTCCACCTACAAAGCTTCAACAATTAGTGTCCTCAGTTCCCAAACGCTTATTGAGTGTTGTTAAAAGGAAAGGTGATGTAACACAGGGGTAAACATGCCCCTGTCCCAGCTTTTTTGGAACGTGTTGCAGGCATCAAATTCAAAATGAGTGAATATTTGCAAAAAACAATAAAGTTTATCAGTTTGAACATTAAATATCTTGTCTTTGTAGTGTATGCAATTGAATATAGGTCGAAAAGGATTTGCAAATCATTGTATTCTGTTTTTATTTACGTTTTACACAACGTCCCAACTTCATTGGAATTGAGGTTTGTAAATACTTGGGGTCAACTGTCCAAAGTAACGGGAAGTGCATAAGAGAGGTGAAGAAGAAAGTGCAGGCAAGGTGGAGTGGGTGGAGAAGAGTGTCAGGAGTGATTTGTGACAGAATGGTACCAGCAAGAGTTAAACGGAAGGTTTACAAGATGGTTGTAAGACCAGCTATGTTATATGGTTTGGAGACAGTGGCACTGACCAAAAGAAAGGAGGTGGAGCTGGAGGTGGTAGGATTGAAGATGCTAAGATTGTCATTGGGAGTGACAAAGGACAGGATTAGGAACGAGTATATTAGAGGGACAGCTCAGGTTGTTGGTTTGAAGACAAAGCAAGAGAGACAAGATTGAGATGGCTTGGACATGTGTGGAGGGGAGGTGCTGGGTATATTGGGAGAAGGATGCTGAATATGGAGCTGCCAGGGAAGAGGAAAGCCAAAGAGGAGGTTTATGGATGTGGTGAGGAAGGACATGCAGGTGGCTGGTGTGACAGAAGAAGATGAAGAGGACAGGAAGAGATGGAAACAGATGATCCACTGTGGCGACCCCTAACGGGAGCAGCCGAAAGGAGTAATAGTAACTATTCTCTCCAGTCTTAAGCATGCATGTGTCAAGGGTGAGAGAGGAGATAACATGGAATCTTGTATAAGGACACGAAGTAGAAACTCACCAACAAACATCACATCAAATACATGCTGCAGCTTCACACCGCTAGTGGATAGCAGCATGTGTCTAGTGTCATGTTGAGACCGCTGCCTTTTATTGCAGATTTATTGCCAAACACATCAGCAGTATGATTAAGGTACCTAGTCCCTCCTCTGTCTTACATGCTCTGAATCAGTTACAAGAAACGATGGATCTACCTACCTACCTTCTTTGATTATTCTTTGTTCGTTCTTTTTTGTCCCTCTGCTCCTTTGCTCGTATTTACCTTTCTTAATTCCTTTATTCTTTCAGTCTCTTTCTCTGACACTCTGACTCTTTGTCATCTCTTGTTCCTCCCAGCCATCCCTCCCTCTTTCCTTCCTTCTGTCCTACACTGGAGTTTCTCTGATGAGTCTTTCTCATGCATGTTTGCCTTTGGTTACTCCTCATCAGATGAATGTTGAATCATAAGCTGTAGTCAAAGCTTCTGTCTCAACCACGGCTTAGTCAGGACTGATGTTGGCTGGTATTAACCGTGTAACAGCAGGATGACAGGAGTTCACGTCCCTCATTATTAGAGTTTTATGTCACTTAGTGGCAATGTATTCAGTTTTGGTGAATGTATTCAGTTTGGGGCGGCATGGCTCAGGAGGTAGAGCGGGTCGTCTAGTAATCGGAAGGTCGCTGGTTCGATTCCCAGGTCCTGCAGAGAGCCTGTCAAAGTGTCCTTGAGCAAGACACTGAACCCTTAACTGCTCCTGATGAGCAGGTTGGTGTCTTGCATGGCAGCCTCTGCTATCAGTGTATGAATGATTTTGAGATACTTTATCGATCCCCGTAGGGAAATTACATTCTGCATTTAACCCATCCTAGTTGTGTAGCTGGGAGCAGTGGGCAGCCTCCGTGCAGCACCTGGGGACCAACTCCAGTTCATCTTGCCATGCCTCATTCAGGGGCACAGACAGGAGTATTAACCCTAACATGCATGTCTTTTTGATGGTGGGGGAAACTGGAGCACCCGGAGAAAACCCACTGCAGACATGAGGAGAACATGAAAACTCCACACAGAGGACGACCTGGGATGACCCCCAAGGTTGGACAACTCCGGGGTTCGAACCCAGGACCTTCTTGCAGTGAGGTGACAGTGCTAACCACTGCGCCACCGTGCCACTCGATATGTGTGTGAGTGGGTGAATGTGAGGCATACACTGTAAAGCACTTGGGTGGTCGGTAGACTAGAAAAGCACTATATAAATACAGTCCATTTACCATTTCATTTTTGCTCAACATAGCTATCCAGCTCCATGACGAGATAATTACAGATGGTGCCCACAGGGAGATATGTGATGGGAGGACCATAGACCTCTGCAGGAGTTGAATCTGCAGTCACATGTAGTGGGATGTAACCACATCTTCCCTGTGATTGCTCCCATTTAAACATAATTTACTTCTGGAAAGGAGAGCAACAGGACTTGTCTATGTAAGGCTATTTTGGGATCCAATCAAAAACCAACACAAGACTATTGTCAAACGAATGAAAACCATTAAGATTATAATTAGCAGGGAAAAGATAGAAGAAAGACTAAAGTAATCATGGCACAGCTTTTCTTTTGTGACAGGAACCTGAAAACATATTGTTCTGTCCATAAAATGATTGTGCGTGTATGTGTGTGTCTGTGTGCGTGCGTACGTGTGTAGTGGTGGTTGTGGAGAGCTTGTTACATGCCATTTCAGTCTTTTATATTTTTTTCTAAAAAGTGGCAGTAAAAAGCATTTACATCAGTCTTATAACAGCTTATTGAGTAGGGTTCCCCTGCTGATGTATTCTTTATGGCCAGACTCCAGAGTTACTGCATGGTACTGAACAAACTCCGGAGTTACTGCATGGTACTGAACAAAATCCAGAGTTACTGCATGGTATTGAGCAAACGGAGGCCATACTTGTACTTGTCTGTATGTACACTCTGGTCCAATGTCTGTCTTCAGTGCTTACTGCAGTCGATCACTGGTCATATGCAGCATCCAGTCTGATAGGTCATAGGGTGTGGGAATTCCTCCACCCCCAGACCCAACATATAGTATATATTACTCTGTTCTTTGTGTGTCTCCAAGCGTTCCTCCACGCTCCATCTTCCATCTAAGAGCATGAAGATCCCATCCACCCACACTTCTTTGCAGCTTGTTCTCTCTCTCTCGCGCTCTCTCTCTCTCGCGCTCTCTCGCTCTCGCTGAGTGGAAGTGCAAGTGAGCGTGTTGAGTGATCGTGAGAGAGCTTTTGTGAGTGGTTTGTCTATCTTTTTCTGTAAATGTTGTAAATAGTGTGTAGTATTTAGGTTTGTTAGGTGTTTTGTTGTGTATATAGAGGAGTTTAAGGAAGGGTTTTTTTTGTGTGTTTTGCGGACACCAGCCTTTCGCTGGTCGGTGTCATGGCAGCGGACACGGAGTTCACCAGGCTGATCAGGAAGCATGGCATTAAGACATCGCCAAGCTTCCCTTGTTCAGTGGAACCATGTGGTCTGGCTGTAGCTGAAGTTGTTGGTCCCAACAGCATCAAGTCTGCAGCTAGAATGAACAGAGCTGTGGTGATTTTTCTGGATGAGGCTGACAAAGTGCAGAAGGTGGTTGCAAAGGGAATTGTAGTGAATGAATCGTTTGTGTCAGTAACGCTGCTTGCCACTCCGGCATAAAAAAAAGAGAAAAAGATAATGCTGTCTAACGTGCCCCCTTTTATTAGGGCTGAGAGTCCGGTTAGAGAGTGTCAAGATACGAGAAAATTGTTTCCCCGATGAAAAAAGTAGTGTCAGGGTGTAAATCGCCCCAGCTGCCACATGTTGTTTCTCACAGACGATGTGTCTATATGATTCTTGATAACAGGAGTGACGAACTGAATCTGGCATTCAAACTGAAAATTGACAATTTTGAATACATTCTGTTTGCAACATCAGAAACTGCCAAATGTTTTGGTTGTGGTAAGGAGTGACATCTGATCAGGTCTTGTCCAGAAAAACCATCTGGTTCTTCTGAGCCAGCCGGGGAGGCAACGTTAGGAGAACAGAACCAAACTAAAAAGCATGAAACAGGCTCAAACAGCAAGGATGGGGTTGTGAATGACCAGAAAAGTCAAACCAGTGCCAGTGATGAGGAGAATCACACAAACAAGAGTGATGAAAACAGGAAAACACAAGTGGAGTACACCAAAACAATCAGGAACATGAGAGGGTGAATCAGGAGGAACATGAGATTGACAATGGTGGAACTGTGGCAGGGGGTCTCTTGGCTGACGATGAAGAGGCTGACATGGAGTGTGAAGAGTCCAGTCTCAGAGTACCACAGCGTAAGAGAAAACCCAAAAATACTCAAAGTGGTTCACAGGCAAAGAATGTGACAGTTTGTAAGGAAAAAGAGAAACAGCCAGCCAAGATGATTTTGCAGCCGATGGTGACAATGAAATAAAATCTGCTGCAAAGAAACATAGAAGCCACAGGGAAGCATGAGCTTATGGAGTAGAAGAAATAAAACAGTTCCTACAGAAAACAAAAAACATGAAGGGTGTGAGAGTGGAAGACTACTTCTCAAATAAAGAATTATTTCTGGATTCAGCCAGCTCTGACATGAAGAGTAAAGGAAAATTAGGCTTTACTGATCAGGAGTTTTACAGACTGAAGAAGATTGTTCAGAAACTCAGACAGGAACTCAATAACAACAACGAAGATGATGATGAGGATGATGATGATGATGACTCAGATTAGGGGGTTTTGAATCAGTTCTACTTCAGTGTTGCTGTTTTTTAGACTCATCTTTTTTTTGTTCCTCATGAGTAATTTTAAAATTGGTACTCTTAATGTCAGTAAAAGAGCTGTTTTGTGTGAGCTAATAAAGTTAAAAGGTGTTGATGTCATGTTTGTACAAGAAACACACGGTGACAGTGTAAATGAATGTGAATGGAGAGCAGAATGGGATGGAGAAGTTGTTATGAGTCATAAGAGCTCAACAAGTGGCCATTCTCTTCTCTAAGTGGTTCTTACCTACTTCCTATGAGATAGAACAAGTGGTAGAGGGCATGTTCATGGTGGTTAAAGCCAAGTTTGTGTGTTATACTGTGATTTTTGTTAACATTATGCTCCTAATATAGGGCATGACAGAGTTCTGTTTTAACAGTCTAGATAATTGTAACTCTGCTGATTTTTTATACTTGGGGGGGGGGGGTTTAATTGCACCCAAAATGACAGTTTAGACAGGAATCATATTGAGCCTCATTGTTCCTCGCAGCGTGTACTGAGTGAGTTAATTCAAACACATGACTTAGTAGATATATGGAGAAGATTTCATGGCAATAACAGACAATATACATGGGCTTATACTAGGGATAATTTCATTTCTTTGGCTAGGTTAGATAGATTTTACTGTTTTAAACATCAGTTCAATGTTTTGAAAATGTGTAAGATTGAACCTGTAGGTTTCACTGACCATTCCCTGGTTATTTCTGATGGGTTAATTGTAAACATAAAACCAAAGAGTGTGTACTGGCATTTTAACACTGCTTTAACTTGTGATCTTACTTTTAAGGATGTTTTTAGAGTCTTTTGGAATAATTTTAGAATAAGAAAACAACAACACTTCACATCATTTGTACAGTGGTGGGAGTATGGTAAAGACTTTACCATACTCCCATACTAAAGTACCATACTAAAGTAGAGATAAAGCAGCTCTGTCAACAGTACACTTTCAATGTTATTAGGGACATTACCCGGTCTATGAGTGATCCGGAGATAGAAATAGTGGAACTTCAAAGATTAGTAGAATCCACAGGAAATTAAGGACATATTGAGGTCCTCAAACAGGAAAAAAAACAAAATAAAAACCTATTCTTGCAGATCTACTGGGTAAGTCTCAAGGCACTTTAGTCTGATCAAGATTTCTGAGTGTGAATCAGATGAATGTGCCATCCAAATTCTTCTTTGGTCTTGAGAAGAATGGTCAAAGCAGGTTTATTCATGCACGTCACTCTGACACAGGAAGGGGGTTAACGGAGCTGAACGAAATACGATGATAAGCAGTGGAGTGTTATTCAAAGCTGTACAGCAGTGAGTGTGAGGAGAATGAGGAGATGTTTGCCTCTTTTGCTGAGGGCTTGCCAAAGATCTCCAAAGAAGAGTGTTCATCTGGAAGAACCGGTGGTGGTGTCAGAACTGCATGCAGCTTTGCAGGGCATGGACGGAGGCAAAGTGCCTGGCATTGATGGTCTTCCAATGGAATTTTATAAAACTTTCTGGAATGAAATTGGGCAAGACTTGTCTGTGTTGAATTAAGGTTTTAAGATTGTGAAATCAAGTGGTGGGTGGATTGTAAGTGATGTCTATATATATATATATTTATTTATTTTTTTTTCGTAATGTGTGTGTGTGGTGTTAGTGTGTGTGTGTGTTAGTTATTGTAGATAGCGGGACCGATAACTAAAACACTTATGATCCTAATTCTTTCTGGAGGTGGTAGGTATTGTCTCAGAGAGTAAGGGAAAAATCCCAGAAAATTAAAATTATGCATAAATATGCAAAATATGCATTTTTCTAAAAATGGCTAAAAACCACTTTTCTCGGCATTTCAGATGATTCTGAGCATTTGGGGGGAGGGAGTTGGAGTGGGGGGGGTAAACTACTTTTCTCGGCATTTCAGATGATTCTGAGCATTTGGGGGGAGGGAGTTGGAGTGGGGAGGGGGTTTAGGGGCAGGGGGAAGGCGGTTAGCTGGCAGGATAAAGAGGAGGGAGATTTAGACGGGTGGATAACCAAACCGCTACATTGTAGCGGGGTTCTTCTATATATATATAAATTTGGAAATTGTCTGAATCATGGAATTCAATTAATTTTTATGATCACTGTGATCTTTTAAACAAAATAGAATTTTAAAATTCAATTTCGCTCTTTCTCTCTCTCTCTCTACTCTAAACATCCCCTCCAGTCTCCCCCTTTTTTTCAGTGATCATAAAAAGAAATTCTACCTTTACCTGTGCCCTCTTCCATAGGGTTAGTGATTGTGTCAGGAAGGGCATGTGATTCCCCAGACAGGCTGCCCCCTGAATTCGCTGCAGTAATATTAAAATGACACAAAAACGGCTTCATACATTGCAGGATTTAAGGTACCATGTTAGCCTTTCTGAAACTGGGTGGCACAAGAACGAGAGAGTTGTGTATGGATTACAAAGGATTTGTTTGCAGTTTGTGATCATTGGTTTACATTTGTGTGTGTGTGTGTGTGTGTGTGTTAATGTATCTTTGTGCATGTGCATACTCGCGTATGTGAGTATGCACATGCACAAAGGGAGGTGGTGAGTATTGGGCCAGATGTCCTATTGCCAAAAGGAATGCGATGCGGTGCAGTGGCCTCTCGCTTCCTGGTGTAGTGATCGCCGCAGGTCCATCAGGACCTTAGCATATGGCCGCTCCTACGCAAATGTATCCACAGCAGCACCTTCTCGGAGTACCTCCTGTTTTCACAAAGTCTGCTGCGGGGGCGACCAGGTTCCCGGCGGTATAGCCAGGTGGGTCGATTGGACTCGTTAGCCTTGATTGGCAGCCAATGTAGGAGAAGGACAACTGTGATTTCAAACCTGGGTAGAGGAAGCTCGTTAGCCTGTCGGGCAGTTCATCTAGGAGAGGGAAAAACTGATTTAAAACCTCTGCTGCCTTGCGGGTATATTCGCCTACGGGAACGACTTCGGGAAGAAACCCTGAGGAAAAATCTGCATCCGTCTCCGCTGCCAGTCGTCTTGCTGGTCTTGCCATTGGTAGTAGGTGGTCTCAGATGAGAGAGTTGGGTTGATGATGCGCAACTCTTCCTCACTTTAATCATTGCACAAGTCATCCAACACAGGATGACTAGATGGTCCTCGTTGCTGCGACGAGCACCATCTAGTCATCCTGTGTTGTGTACTCTGTCATGCCCTATATTAGGAGCATAATGTTAACAAAAATCACAGTATAACACACAAACTTGGCTTTAACCACCATGAACATGCCCTCTACCACTTGTTCTATCTCATAGGAAGTAGGTAAGAACCACTTAGAGAAGAGAATGGCCACTTGTTGAGCTCTTATGACTCATAACAACTTCTCCATCCCATTCTGCTCTCCATTCACATTCATTTACACTGTCACCGTGTGTTTCTTGTACAAACATGACATCAAGAGTTGGGTTGATGATGCGCAACTCTTCCTCACTTTAATCATTGCACAAGTCATCCAACACAGGATGACTAGATGGTCCTCGTTGCTGCGACGGACGAATAACACTCACGTATGTTTGCAGGAATACATGTTCTTTTGTGTGTCTTTGCACACGTCTTGATGCATGCTCAATAATCCAGGTAGGGAAAACCCAAAAAGTTGAATCAGTTCATCGGGACACAACATGTATTGAGAGAAACGTTTCATCACTCGTCTAAGTGACCTCTTCAGTCTCATCTGGCTGCAGGTGTCCCCACCCTTATAAACCATACAGCGGCATAGCAACCATGGTCAGTGATGAAATGTTTCTCCCAGTAAATGTTGTATCCCGATGTACCGATTCAACTCTTTGGTCCTTGCATACAGTTACACAGCTATACTATGCAGCTTTGTGTGTGTGAGGGCTCACATCTTAGTGTCAGTGTTCCACCACGGCACTGGTGCTCTCATCTGTTTGCTACTGGGCACCAAACCAACAATGTTGACAAGACAAAGTGCAGCAGTCAGTGATCCATGCTGACTGCTATGATAATGGCTCCTCAGGTGAATGTGTCACATATTACACCTGACACTGGTGTGATGGATTACCCAGCCCTCCGCTTATATGATCTGAGGAAGATTTTCACACACACACCCACACACACACACACACACAGTTGTCGGGTTATGCTGCACATTATGTGGCCGTACATACACGGGCATACTAAGAAGGAAAATCTGACGCTGCAAGTGTGGAAGCACCTGCCAACATTATGTGGTGATGGAGAGATATTTACAGATACAAAAACACATTTACAGTACAATTATACATGAGCACACAAGGACACACACAAACAGAAATATCCTTGCCAAATTACCTTTTTCTTTTTGATGAGTGGTGTTTCTGTTGTGGTTACACCGCCCCGAGCTGCCTCCCTGGCACGTTCAAGCCACTCCCCCAGCTCGGACGTGCCGGAAACATCCGAGCGCTCGGCTCGCGCTCTGAGGAGACGAGCGCTGCACTGCACCAGGTGTTTGCCATCATCCATCAGGCACACCTGTGGCAATCAGGCAGCCTTCTACAAGAAGCCTCCCAGAACGTCTCTCAGTGCTTCGACGTACTGAACCCTGCGGTAAAGTTCTGACAAGCCCTCCAGCGTTCCTTGCATTCTGTTTATTCCCCAGTGTCTTATCTTCGTGTCTCTGTTGTCTCCCAAGACTCTCCCTCCGCGATTTCCACGGCTCCCCTCGTCCCCAGCGACCTTCACGTTTTCTCCCCGGACCTCTCCTGCGATCTCTCCCCTTGTCCCTCTATCTGGATCCATCCTTTCGGACTCGACTTCCCGGATCTCGGACCTGGACTTTCTCGCCAGGTGCACGCACATTTTTTCAACACCTCCTGGTCATTTACATACCGCACCACACATTGGCTAAAAACACTCACACATAGTTATACACGCAAACCACGGGACACCACACATAGTTTATTCACACATCCCACTAACAGAACGCCTTTTTTTCACCATACATTTCCCTCCCACAATAAAACCTCCCTTTGTAGATTTTGAAGTCATCTCGTGTCTGTCTGTCTTGGGTTTCGCCACACGGGTCAGGTTCTGGTGCGCGAGCATAACAGTTTCTCTGTCAGATATTTTTTTGGGGACAGCAGTAGTCTTGGCCTGCAGGTGACCTCAGATCATCTGGATAGTTTGTATTTTGCTTTTGTTTTTTTCAAAATAAATTTTAACTCCCATTCAGGTCGTCTACAATCTAGAAAGTCAATGCCATTTTATTAAAGTATGTTGTGTTTGTGAGACTGTATATTGTGATATGTTTATGGAGATTTATGATGGAAGGGCTTTGTTGAATGTGGGGACAAGTGTGTGTTGTTGGCTGAATTAGGTGTGTAACCCCACCCAAAAAAAAAAAACAGCACAAGGGGTTAAACTTCAGACCCAGTGTATCATTGGATATTGAGTATTTGTGTTAAGAATTACATAGTTTTCTACTGTGTTAACTGTTAGTACAGAAATGACATTATTAGTGACTACATAACTGTAAAACCACTTTACAAAGGCCCAGTCCCCCCCCCCTTGGCCCTAGAGCGTGTTGCATGGCCTTGTAAGGTGGGGTATCCCATCTCTTTTGGGGATCGAGGAGTAGTGGTCATCTATCCCTCCAAACGGCCCTCCAAACAGAGTGTCTTCAGATGTTCAAATGGAGCGGTAGAAGGAAATTCCCAGAATGCTGTGCAAACAGAGGCACTGTAACATGGAACATGGCTACTGTGCAGGGAAAGAAGCCCATAAATGTGTATCTCTTCACAAATAATCATGCATACATTTTAAAATCTGCTGGGATAGGCTCCAGCATCCCCGGGACCCTGGGCGCAGGCTAAGTGGTGTGGATAATGGATGGATGGATGGATGAAATACCTTAGTTTAATGTAAATGTGAAGGAGTGTGTTATTGGATCACATCCCTTGTGTGAAGCTTGAAAAATGATCCAGCTGCAGATTGTCTGCACTTCCCCACTCCTCTGCCGTCAGGGTGGGGCAGACATTTCTATGGGCAGGACTACACAGAAATAGGTGATGTGTAAACATGCTCCCTGGCTATTGTCAATAGATTGTGTCTTGTTCTGTCCTTCACATTTGGTCAGATGTGTCACTATAATAAGACATATAGTGATATAATAAGACATAAGTATAAGTAATATTGTGGCAGGAATGAGGAAAAACACAGGAGACCAAAGCGAGTTTGATGTTTATTCCTCAACTCCAAAAACCAACTGCAGCAGGAACAACCCTGCACCAGAGAGCCCGGGAACGTAAACCACGCCCCCAGCTCACAGTCCTGCTGGGTGAGAGGCATAGCCCCTAGTGTCCGCCACACAGCCCCCCCCCCCCCCCCGAACACCCAGAAGGGACTCCTGGAAAGAAAATTAGTGTCTCACTGGAGGCTTAAGCAGCCTGCCATAATGGCTGCGCCGTCCCTCAGCCGAAACAGTAGGTGAAACACAGTCCAAAGCCGGCTGAGAAGCAGAACGCTGAACCCGTGAAGACACTGCCGGGGTCCTGGAAGGAGGACGACCCCGACGGGGAACCTGGGCCGGAAACACAACTTCGCCTACCACCCTGTGCGCCGGTTTAAGCCTATCAAGCGTGACACGCTCCCCACGCCCACCCATATCCAGCACAAAACCCTTAGGACCCGTCTCAAGAACCCGAAATGGGCCATCGTATGGGGGTTGGAGCGGCGAGCGGTGAGCATCATGCCGTACAAAAACAAAACGAGCCGACATGAGCTCCGCAGGCACGAACGACCGCGGAAAACAGTGGTGAACGGGGCCTGGAACCCGAGTGCTGTCGGACAAAAAAGGATAAACGGCCGGACGGGGTCGAGGAGCGGAACTCCCAGGCAAAAATTCCCCAGGGACGCGGAGCGGCTGACCAAGCACCAGCTCAGCGGGTGACGCGTCGAGGTCCTCCTTAGGAGCCGAACGCAACCCGAGCATAACCCAAGGTAAACGATCCACCCAGTTACCATCCGAGAGCGCAGCGCTGCCTTGAGCGACCGGTGAAAACGTTCACACAAGCCGTTAGCCTGAGGGTGATACGCGGTAGTGCGGTGTACCTGCACACCCAAGGATCGCGCAAGTGCCGACCAGAGCTCTGACGCGAACTGGGGGCCCCCGTCTGAGGTGATATCTGACGGAGTGCCGAAACGGGCGACCAAGGAGGAAAGAAAAGCGCGTGCAACATCCGAGGATGTTGTGGAGGATAGAGGGACAGCCTCTGGCCACCTGGTGGTCCGATCCACCATTGTGAGCAGGTGCGTAAAACCCTGCGAAGAAGGTAGAGGGCCCACCAGGTCCACATGCACGTGGTCGAAATGTCTGGCCGGGATCGGAAACGGTTCGAGGGGCGATTTAGTGTGCTGGTGGACCTTAGCGCGCTAGCACGCTACACATGCAGCTGCCCACCCCTTGACGTCCTTGCGGAGGCCAGGCCAGACGAACTTGGAACCGACCAACTTCACCGACGCCCGAACTCCAGGTTGCGAGAGGGAGTGAATCGAATCGAAATCTCGACGGCGCCAGGCCACTGGAACAACGGGGCGGGGACGGCCGGTGGAGACATCGCAGAGGAGGGCAGGACTGCCTTCCTGCATCACAGCGTCCTCTAGCTTGAGACCTAAGGGCAAGGACGTCCGGGTCGCTGGGCTGGTCGGCAGCCATAGCGGAGAAATCCACACCGAGGTGCACAGGACACACAAGCACACGCGACAGACAATCAGCAACGGGGTATGATTTACCGGCCACATGCTGAATGTCCGTTGTGAACTTGGAGATGGCCGCCAGGTGGCGCTGCTGACGAGTAGACCACGGCTCAGTCACCTTGGACATGGCGAAAGTCAGCGGTTTATGATCCACATAAGCCGTGAAGGAGCGACCCTCCAGCAGGAAATGGAATGACGGGTTGCAAGGTGCAGTGCCAGCAACTCCCGGTCAAAAACGCTGTACTTGCGCTCGCTATCCCGCAGTTTGCGGCTAAAAAATGCGAGTGGCTGCCACGCATTCGCCACACACTGTTCAACCACAGCCCCCACGGCTATGTCAGACGCATCGGTTGTTAAAGCTATGGACGCCGTGGGTGTGGGATGGGCGAGGAGGGCAGCGTTAGCCAGGGCGCACTTAGCTCCGTCAAAGGCCTGGACCTGTTCGGGAGTCCAGTCGACAGGGTCGTTAGCCTTCTTAAGCCGCAGGGCTTCGTAAAGTGGCTGAAGGAGGTGGGCAGCGCGAGGGAGGAAATGGTTATAGAAATTCACCATGCCCAAGAATTCCTGCAATGCCTTAACAGAGACTGGGCGGGGAAATTCTGCCACCGCTTGCACCTTAGAAGGCAACGGGACCGCGCCTTGCGGTGAAATGCGGTGACCCAAGAAGTCAATCACCGGCAGTCCAAACTGACACTTGGCCAGGTTGACTATCAGGCCGTGTTCGTCCAAACGACGGAAAATCTGTTTCAGGTGCGCCAGGTGCTCTTCAGCTGACGGACTGGCCACTAATATGTCGTCGAGATAAACGAACACGAAAGCAAGGTCACGCAACACCGAGTCCATCAGCCTCTGAAAGGTTTGCGCTGCCCCCTTCAAGCCAAAAGGCATGCGCATGAACTCAAAAAGCCCAAACGGGGTGATCACTGCGGTCTTGGGCACGTCCTTTGCGCGCACGGGAACCTGATGATAGCCGCGCACCAGGTCCACCTTAGAGAAGATAGTGGTACCTGCCAGGCGTATGGAAAAGTCCTGTATGTGTGGGATGAGATAGCGGTCATTGGCGGTGACGTTGTTCAGGCGGCGAAAATCTTCGCAAGGCCGCCACAACCCATCCGCCTTGGGCACCATGTGAAGCGGCGAGGCCCACAGGCTGTTGGAACGCCTCACTATACCCAGACGCTCCATGATGGCGAACTCCTCCTTAGCTGTAGCTAATTTTACTGCGTCGAGGCACCGCGCGCGCAAAAACTGGCAGTCCCAGAGTGGGGTTGAAATGTTGTACCCCGTGTTTAGTAACCGCGGTGGAAAAGGCAGGTGTAGTCACCGATGGAAAATCCGCCAGCAAACGCTGAAAAACATCCCCTAATGCTAAAAAGTTAGCGTGTGTTAACGGCCCGGCTCCCTCTGTCTCGCATGGAACAGTGGCGAAAGACACAGCATCAATTAAACGACGGTTTGCAACATCAACCAGCAGACCATTAGCACACAGAAAATCCGCGCCGATAATAGGAACAGTAATCGCGGCCACTACAAAGTCCCACTCAAAATGGCGCCCGTGGAAGCAAATAGTCACCAACCTTGTGCCAAACGTCGCAATGGACGAACCATTAGCTGCACTTAACTGTGGGCCGCCGCCTTCGGCCTACCGGTCTGTCTTAGCAGGAGGGAGTAAGCTCTTTTGCGAGCCTGAGTCCACCAGAAACCGTCATCCTGACATCGTGTCCTTAATGAAGAGCAGCTCACTACGTCCGCCAGTGCCCACAGCTGCTACTGAGCGCTGGCCCTGGAGTTTCCCGGCGCCTCAAACGTGCACGGAGGGACGCAGCGCCTCGCCTTGCCGCCGAACCGCTGGTGGAAGAAACAGAGGCCTCTCCCGCGCCGTCTCCGGGCAGTCACTTCAGCCACCACTGCCGGGTCCGCGTCCTCCGACGTCGGCTACAGAGGCTCCGATGCCACACTCTGCACAGAGAACCGTCTGGTAGCCAGCAGGACCCGATCGGCCTCCTCAGCCAAACCTCGGCAGTCACCAGCGGCCAGACACGGGGAGTTAGCCAAAGCCGCGCGCACAGGAGACGGGAGCTGGCGCAGGAAAACGTGCGGGAAAAGGAACCCACCTTCGTCCGAGCCTAGCAGCAACCGAATATTGTCCATGAGATCCACAGCCGTCCCGTCGCCCAAACCGGATAGGGAAAGGATTCTATCTGCCCTCTCTGCGGCAGATAGGCTGTACCTCCGGAGCAGAAGATGTTTGAGGGCGACGTATTTATCGTGTTGCGGAGGGGCGCGCAACAGCTGCATGGCCCGGCGTGTGGACTGCTGGTCCTGCACAGCGGCGACCAAATAATATCTGGAGTCGTCCGCGGAGAATCCACGCAGGTGGAACAGCGCCTCGACATGCTGGAACCACGAGGCCGGGTCGCTCTGCCAGAACTCTGGGAGCTTCACAGCCGCGGCGAGAACGGCCGGCTGTGAGAGTTGGGGCGGCGTGGCCTAAGTGGATTCACACTCCTCTTCTGCTCCAAACATGTTCAATTCGGGGTCACCAATGTGGCAGGAATGAGGAAAAACACAGGAGACCAAAGCGAGTTTGATGTTTATTCCTCAACTCCAAAAACCAACTGCAGCACGAACAACCCTGCACCGGTGAGCCCGGTAACGTAAACCACGCCCCCAGCTCACAGTCCTGCTGGGTGAGAGGCATAGCCCCTAGTGTCCGCCACAATATAAGTAATATAATGAGACCTGTAGGTCAGGTGAATCGGGCGTACTACATTGTCCTTAGGTGTGAATGTGTGTGTGTGTGTGTGTGTGTGTGTGTGTGTGTGTGTGTGGGCCCTATGATGGACTGGCGGCCTGTTCAGGGCGTTCCCCCGCCTGCTGCCCAATGACTGCTGGGATAGGCTCCAGCATCCCGCGATCCCAATTGGGATAAGTGGCTTGGGTAATGGATGGATGGATTGTCGCCATAATAGTTGATAATGGAAGCAGGCAACAGTCTTTAATATAAAATGTGTAGTACTATAATGTTATAACCATGTCCTGAGCAAACCAGGCAACTAATTAAACTCCGAGCAGCAGACTTAACGATGATGGCAATGATGTAATGAGTGGCATTCCACTTCCTGGGTAAAGATTTGGACCCCCCCCCCCAGCTCCGTTCTGCAGGGCCACTACCCAGTAGAGGGCGCTCCAGAGCTAGGGGTCAGGCCCAGGGGGGGATTTGGATTGGGTCAAAACATTGCTACTTCAAGACTTAAAAAAAGAAAACCAGCTTTCAGTGTCCGTGTTAATAGGTTTATTGAAAATATCAGGTGTTGGAATGTTATATTAAAAAAATATCAAATATTAATGTAGATTTTGTCTAGTATTTAAGAGGAAACAGATTTCAGTGCTGCTCATTATAGAGCCCTCTTTACATGCAGGAAGGGTCTGTGCTCTCCACCCGCAGCTCAGGTCCATGCCTGTGGGTGCAAGCCAGCTTGAGCGTTCGGGGATGGATTGTGCTCCCCAGGGGCGAGTGGGGCTGTTTCTCTGCAGGCTCCCAGTCCCCCGTGGGTTCGCTGTTCCTCTGGGGTTGCGGTGCTTTGGGCTCCGGCTGTTCTCTTGGTTGTCTGCGTGACTGTGAGGCCCGTGGGTCATGGCAGAGCCTGTCTGCTGCCCAGAGGCACTACGATAAGTCATGGATCTCGCGACACCAGAATTTATTGGGACTGATCACGTGCACTCACAGGTGGACACATCACATACACACACTCACTGGAACACTGTCTGTAGTCCATCCTTCTTCTCAGGGGGGCAGCCGGGAATCGCCACAGCCAGAACGCGAACCCGTGGGTCTGACCCTTTAGCCAAAGGCCAGCGAGGCTATTTATTTGTGCATGTTACACTTACTCCTCTCCTTCGAGAAGCACGTCCCTGTGCTTCAGCATATCAGCTGTGTCTGGGCGCACATGCTTCCGATGGCCTCATGGTCTCACCATCCCAATTCTGACACCAATGTAGCGAATTCAGGAGGGCAGCCGGGAACCGCCACAGCCGGGACGTGAACCCGTGTGTCTCATAATACGGGCGACAACGTTAGTCCTTTCATGTCTGTGTCTTATCACATACTTGTTGTCATGTTTCACTGGTGATTGTCCCCCTCTTGGAGAAGCGATGCTGGTTGGTTGTTAAGCTGATCAAACATGCTGAAGAGGCGGACCGGTGGGACTAGACATGGAGTGTGCTGTGGTCATCCTGCAGATCATTGTGTTGGATTGTTGTAAGCAGTTCTGGATGATTTGTAAAGATTGCCTTTGCAGGAGGACAATCTGAGCGCCACTTGCTGCCAATTAACTCTGTCTAGGACACATTGACATTCAAATTGCTTGCTTTGTATGCCGAGCCTGCCGACAACACAGGTTAAAAAATTCCCTCCTTACAATTTTGCTGTCATGGACACAGGTAGAAAAACAGCAAGTCGCCTAAAGAACGAATAAATGGAAATAAATGCAGGGTTGAAGATGGTAAAGTGTGGCTGTTTGCTTCATAAACGCACAGGTGTGGGCTGAGTGTATGTGTGCACATGTCTATACCACACATTATATATGTGTAGAAGTATGTCTATACCACACTATATATATATATTTATATACACACACTGAACAAAAATATAAACAAATTTTGAGAGCAGGATAAGCGGTTCAGATAATGGATGGATGAAATCAAAGATCTAAGACTTTTTCCATGTACACAAAAGGCCTCTTTCTCTCAAATGTTCACAAATTTGTTTAAATCTGTGTTAGTGAGCACTTCTCCTTTGCTGAGATGATCCATCCACCTGACAGGTGTGGCATATTAAGATGCTGATTAGACAGCAGGACTATTGCGCAGGTGTGCCTTAGGCTGCTCACAATAAAAGGCCACTAAATGTGTAGTTTTATCTTAAAAGAGACATTTATTATTAGGCACTGAACTATGGATTTCACAAATATGCGGGGGGTCAGAAAACCAGTCAGTATCTGGTGTGACCCACCATTTGCCTCAGGCAGTGCAACACATCTCCTTCGCTTAGAGTTGATCAGGTTGTTGATTGTGGCCTGTGGAATGTTGGTCCACTCCTTTTCAATGGCTGTGCGCAGTTGCTGGATGTTGGCAGGAACTGGAACACACTGTTGTATACACCAATCCAGAGCATCCCAAACATGCGCAATGGGTGACATGTCCATCGAGTATGCAGGCCATGCAAGAACTGGGATGTTTTCAGCTTCCAGGAATTGTGTACAGATCCTTGCAACATGGGGCCGTGCGTTATCGTACTGCAACATGAGGTGATGGTGGTGGATGAATGGCACAACAACGGGCCTCAGGATCTCGTCACTGTATCTCTGTGCATTCAAAACTCCATCAATAAAATGCACCTGTGTTCCTTGTCCGGAGCATATGCCTGCCCGTACCATAACCCCACCGCCACCATGTGTTGCTCTATTCACAACGTTGACATAAGCAAACCGCTCACCCACATGATGCCATACACGCTGTCTGCCATCTGCCTGGTACAGTGAAAACCGGGATTCATCCGTAAAGAGAACACATCTCTGAAGCGCCAGATGCCATCGAAGGTGAGCATTTGCCCACTCAAGTCAGTTACGATGATGAACTGCAGTCAGGTCAAGACCCCGGTGTGGACGGCGAGCATGCAGATGATCTTGCCTGCGACGGTTTCTGACAGTTTGTGCAGAAATTATTTGGTTATGCAAATCAATTGTTGCATCAGCTGTCCAGGTGGCTGGTCTCAGATGATCTTGCAGGTGAAGATGCTGGATATGGAGGTCCTGGGCTGGTGTGGTTACACGTGGTCTGCGGTTGTGAGGCCGGTTGGATGTACTGCCAAATTCTCGGAAACGACATTGGAGACAGCTTATGGTAGAGAAACGAACATTCAATTCATGGGCAACAGCTCTGGTGGACATACCTGCAGTCAGCATGCCAATTGCACGCTCCCTCAAAACTTGCGACATCTGTGGTAGTGTGCTGTGTGATAAAACTGCACATTTTAGAGTGGCCTTTTATTGTGAGCAGCCCTAAGGCACACCTGTGCAATAATTATGCTGTGTAATCAGCATCTCGATATGCCACACCTGTCAGGTGGATGGATCATCTTGGCAAAGGAGAAGTGATCCCTGACACAGATTTAAACAAATTTGTGAACAAAATTTGAGAGAAAGAGGCCTTTTGTGTACATAGAAAAAGTCTTAGATCTTTGATTTCAACTCATGGAAAATTGGAGCAAAACAAAAGTGTTGCGTTTATATTTTTGTTCAGTGTATAGTATGTGTGTGTAGAAGTATGTCTATCACACATTATGTCTATATGTGTAGAAGTATGTCTATACCACACATTATATATATATATATATATATATATATATATATATATATATATGTGTGTGTTTGTGTGTGTGTGTGTGTAGAAGTATATCTGTACCACGCATTATATCTGTGTAGAAGTATGTCTATACCACACATTATATCTATATATGTAGAAGTGTGTCTATACCACACATTATGTATATATGTGCAGAAGTATGTCTCTACCAAATATGTCTATATGTGCAGAAATATGTCTATACCACACATTATAACTATATGTGTAGAAGTATGTCTATACCACATATTAAGTCTGTATGTGTAGAAGTATGTCTATACCACTCATTATATCTATATGTGTAGAAGTATGTCTATACCATACATTATATATATATATATATATATAGTGGCAGGATGAGGAAAAACACAGCAGACGAAGGCGAGTTTGAACTTCATTCCTCAGCTCCAAAACCAAACTGAAACAGGAACAACCTTGCACCAGAGAGCCCGGGAACGTAAACCACGCCCCCAGCTCACAGCCCTGCTGGGTGAGAGGCATAGCCCCTAGTGTCCGCCACATAGCCTCCCCCCGAGGCTATGTGGCGGACTATGTACGCAACCCGAGCGTAACCCAAGGTAAACGATCCACCCAGTTACCATCCGAGAGCGCAGCGCTGCCTTGAGCGACCGGTGAAAACGTTCACACAAGCCGTTAGCCTGAGGGTGGTACGCGGTAGTGCGGTGTACCTGCACACCCAAGGATCGCACAAGTGCCGACCAGAGCTCTGACACGAACTGGGGGCCCCTGTCTGAGGTGATATCTGATGGAGTGCCGAAACGGACGACCCAGGAGGAAAGCAATGCGCGTGCAACGTCCGAGGATGTTGTGAAGGACAGAGGGACAGCCTCTGGCCACCTGGTGGTCCGATCTACCGTTGTGAGCAGGTGCGTAAAACCCTGTGAAGAAGGTAGAGGGCCCACCAGGTCCACATACACGTGGTCGAAATGTCTGGCCGGGATCGGAAATGGTTCGAGGGGAGACTTAGTGTGCTGGTGGACCTTAGCGTGCTGGCAGGCCACACATGCAGCCGCCCACCCCTTGACGTCCTTGCGGAGGCCAGGCCAGACGAACTTGGAACCAACCAACTTCACCGACGCCCGAACGCCAGGGTGCGAGAGGGAGTGAATCAATTCGAAAACTCGACGGCGCCAGGCCACTGGAACAATGAGGCGGGGACGGCCGGTGGAGACATCGCAGAGGAGGGCAGGACTGCCTTCCTGCGTCACAGCATCCTCTAGCTTGAGACTAGTACGCGTTGAGGTAAGGGCAAGGACATCCGGTTTGCTGGGCTGGTCGGCAGCCATAGCGGAGAAATTCACACCGAGGTGCACAGGACACACACATACGCGACAGACAAGCAGCAACGGGGTATGATTTACCGGCCACATGCTGAATGTCCGTTGTGAACTTGGAGACGGTCGCCAGGTGGCGCTGCTGACGAGTAGACCACGGCTCAGTCACCTTGGACATGGCGAAAGTCAGCGGTTTATGATCCACATAAGCCGTAAAGGAGCGACCCTCCAGCAGGAAATGGAATGACGGGTTGCAAGGTGCAGTGCCAGCAACTCCCGGTCAAAAACGCTGTACTTGCGCTTGCTATCTCGCAGTTTGCAGCTAAAAAATGCGAGTGGCTGCCACTTATTCGCCACACGCTGTTCAACCACAGCCCCCACGGCTATGTCAGACACGTCGGTTGTTAAAGCTATGCACACCGTGGGTGTGGGATGGGCGAGGAGGGCAGCGTTAGCCGGGGCACACTTAGCTCTGTCAAAGGCCTGTACCCATTCGGGAGTCCAGTCGGCAGGGTCATTAGCCTTCTTAAGCCGCAGAGCTTCGTAAAGTGGCTGAAGGAGGTGGGCAGCGCGAGGGAGGAAATGGTTATAGAAATTCACCATGCCCAAGAATTCCTGCAATGCCTTAACAGAGACTGGGCAGGGAAATTCTGCCACCGCTTGCACCTTAGAAGGCAACGGGACCGCGCCTTGTGGTGAAATGCGGTGACCCAAGAAGTCAATCACCGGCAGTCCAAACTGACACTTGGCCGGGTTGACTATCAGGCCGTGTTCGTCCAGACGACGGAAAACCTGTTTCAGGTGAACCAGGTGCTCTTCAGCTGACGGACTGGCCACTAATATGTCGTCGAGATAAACGAACACGAAAGCAAGGTCACGCAACACCGAGTCCATCAGCCTCTGAAAGGTTTGCGCAGCCCCCTTCAAGCCAAAAGGCATGCGCATGAACTCAAAAAGCCCAAACGGGGTGATCACTGCGGTCTTGGGCACGTCCTCTGCGTGCACGGGAACCTGATGATAGCCGCGCACCAGGTCCACCTTAGAGAAAATAGTGGCACCTGCCAGGCGTATGGAAAAGTCCTGTATGTGTGGGATGGGATAGCGGTCATCGGCGGTGACGTCGTTCAGGCGGCAAAAGTCGCCACAAGGCCGCCACGACCCATCCGCCTTGGGCACCATGTGAAGCGGCGAGGCCCACGGGCTGTTGGAACGCCTCACTATACCCAGACGCTCCGTGGTGGTGAACTCCTCCTTAGCTGTAGCCAATTTTACCGCGTCGAGGCACCGCGCGCGTGCAAAAACTGGCGGTCCCACAGTGGGAATGAAATCTTCTACCCCGTGTTTAGTAACCGCGGTGGAAACGGCAGGTGTAGTCACCGATGGAAAATCCGCCAGCAAACGTTGAAAAACATCACCTAATGCTAAAAAGTTAGTGTGTGTTAATGGCCCGGCTCCCCCTGTCTCGCACGGAAAAGTGGCGAATGACACAGCATCAATTAAACGGCGGTTTGCAACATCAACAAGCAGACCATTAGCACACAGAAAATCCGCGCCGATAATAGGAACAGTAATGGCGGCCACTACAAAGTTCCACTCAAAATGGCGCCCGTGGAAACAAACAGTCACCAACTTTGTGCCAAACATCGCAATAGACGAACTGTTAGCTGTACTCAACTGTGGGCCGCCGCCTTCAGCTGACCTGTCTGTGCTAGCTGGAGGGACTGGGCTCTTTTGCGAGCCGGAGTCCACCAGAAACCGTCTTCCTGACATCGTGTCCTTAATGAAGAGCAGCTCACTACGTCCGCCAGCGCCCACAGCTGCTACTGAGCGCTGGCCCTGGAGTTTCCCGGCGCCTCAAACATGCACGGAGGGACGCAGCGCCTCGCCTTGCCGCCGAACCGCTGGTGGAAGAAACAGAGGCCTCTCCCGCGCCGTCTCCGGGCAGTCACTTCAGCCACCACTGCCGGGTCCACGTCCTCCGATGCCGGCTGCAGAGGCTCCGATGCCACACTCTGCACAGAGAACCGTCTGGTAGCCAGCAGGACCCGATCGGCGTCCTCAGCCAAACCTCGGCAGTCACCAGCGGCCAGACACGGGGAGTTAGCCAAAGCCGTGCACACAGGAGACGGGAGCTGGCGCAGGAAAACGTGCGGGAAAAGGAACCCACCTACGTCCGAGCCTAGCAGCGACAGCATATTGTCCATGAGATCCACAGCCGTCCCGTCGCCCAAACCGGATATGGAAAGTATTCTATCTGCCCTCTCTGCGGCAGATAGGCTGTACCTCCAGAGCAGAAGATGTTTGAGGGCGACGTATTTACCGTGTTGCGGGGGGGGGGGCGCAACAGCTGCATGGCACGGCGTGTGGACTGCTGGTCCAGCGCAGCAACGACCAAATAGTATCTGGAGTCGTCCGCAGAGATTCCACACAGGTGGAACAGCGCCTCGACATGCTGGAACCACGAAGTCGGGTCGC
The DNA here is from genome assembly GCF_029633865.1 of Lampris incognitus. Taxonomy (NCBI): domain Eukaryota; kingdom Metazoa; phylum Chordata; class Actinopteri; order Lampriformes; family Lampridae; genus Lampris; species Lampris incognitus. The sequence goes on along the minus strand of NC_079216.1, from coordinate 22,904,073 downwards.
TTTGCCAGAACTCTGGGAGCTTCACAGCCGCGGCGAGAACGGCCAGCCGGCTGTGAGAGTTGGGGCGGCGTGGCCGAAGTGGATTCACACTCTTCTTCTGCTCCAAACATGTTGAATTCAATTCAATTCCCTCTCAATTCGGGGTCACCATTGTGGCAGGATGAGGAAAAACACAGGAGTTGAAGGCGAGTTTGAAGTTTATTCCTCAGCTCCAAAAACCAAACTGAAACAGCAACAACCTTGCACCAGAGAGCTTGGGAACGCAAACCACGCCCCAGCTCACAGCCCTGCTGGGTAAGAGGCATGGCCCCTAGTGTCCGCCACAATATATATATATACACTACCGTTCAAAAGTTTGGGATCACATTGAAAAGTCCATATTTTTGAAGGAAAAGCACTGTACTGTTCAATGAAGATAACTTTAAACTAGTCTTAACTTTAAAGAAATACACTCTATACATTGCTAATGTGGTAAATGACTATTCTAGCTGCAAATGTCTGGTTTTTGGTGCAATATCTACATAGGTGTATAGAGGCCCATTTCAAGCAACTATCACTCCAGTGTTCTAATGGTACAATGTGTTTGCTCATTGGCTCAGAAGGCTAATTGATGATTAGAAAACCCTTGTGCAATCATGTTCACACATCCGAAAACAGTTTAGCTCGTTACAGAAGCTACAAAACTGACCTTCCTTTGAGCAGATTGAGTTTCTGGAGCATCACATTTGTGGGGTCAATTAAACGCTCAAAATAGCCAGAAAAAGAGAACTTTCATCTGAAACTCGACAGTCTATTCTTGTTCTTAGAAATGAAGGCTATTCCATGCGAGAAATTGCTAAGAAATTGAAGATTTCCTACACCGGTGTGTACTACGCCCTTCAGAGGACAGCACAAACAGGCTCTAACCAGAGTAGAAAAAGAAGTGGGAGGCCGCGTTGCACAACTGAGCAAGAAGATAAGTACATTAGAGTCTCTAGTTTGAGAAACAGACGCCTCACAGGTCCCCAACTGGCATCTTCATTAAATAGTACCCGCAAAACACCAGTGTCAACATCTACAGTGAAGAGGCGGCTGCGGGATTCTGGGCTTCAGGGCAGAGTGGCAAAGAAAAAGCCATATCTGAGACTGACCAATAAAAGAAAAAGATTAAGATGGGCAAAAGAACACAGACATTGGACAGAGGAAGACTGGAAAAAAGTGTTGTGGACGGCTGAATCCAAGTTTGAGGTGTTTGGATCACAAAGAAGAACGTTTGTGAGACGCAGAACAAATGAAAAGATGCTGGAAGAATGCCTGACGCCATCTGTTAAGCATGGTGGAGGTAATGTGATGGTCTGGGGTTGCTTTGGTGCTGGTAAGGTGGGAGATTTGTACAGGGTAAAAGGGATTCTGAATAAGGAAGGCTATCACTCCATTTTGCAACGCCATGCCATACCCAGTGGACAGCGCTTGATTGGAGCCAATTTCATCCTACAACAGGACAATGACCCTAAACACACCTCCAAATTGTGCAAGAACTATTTAGAGCAAAAGCAGGCAGCTGGTATTCTATCGGTAGTGGAGTGGCCAGCGCAGTCACCAGATCTGAACCCCATTGAGCTGTTGTGGGAGCAGCTTGACCGTATGGTACGCAAGAAGTGCCCATCCAACCAATCCAACTTGTGGGAGCTGCTTCTGGAAGCGTGGGGTGTAATTTCTCCAGATTACCTCAACAAATTAACAGCTAGAATGCCAAAGGTCTGCAATGCTGTAATTGCTGCAAATGGAGGATTCTTTGAAGAAGGCAAAGTTTGATGTAAAAAAAAATCTTATTTCAAATACAAATCATTATTTCTAACCTTGTCAATGTCTTGACTCTATTTTCTATTCATTTCACAACATATGGTGGTGAATAAGTGTGACTTTTCATGGAAAACACAAAATTGTTTGGGTGATCCCAAACTTTTGAACGGTAGTGTATATGTGTGTGTGTGTGTGTGTGTGTGTGTGTGTGTGTGTGTGTGTGTGTGTGTGTGTGTGTGTGTGTGTGTGTGTGTGTGTGTGTGTGTGTGTGTGTGTGTGTGTGTGTGTTTGTGTGTGTGTGTGTGTGTGTAGAAGTATGTCTATACCACGCATTATATCTATATGTGTAGAAGTATGTCAGCATAAAATTGTTTTATACGAATAACCAAACATCTTGCAAAACATGGCAAATGAAAATATATGTCCACAAGGGCAGATTGTTGCTTTGTGCAGTTACCTGTAGAGAAATGTGTATGTGTGTGTGTGTGTGTGCGTGTGTCTCCAGTGATAATTACTTTGATTTATTTTGACTTAAGCTTATGGATTTTATCCGTGTGAGTAACATTATAGTAGCTTCTGTTGGAAAGTCTATTCAGTTGTAATTGTATTAAGACTGTGTTTGTTTATTTGTTTATTTGTCTATCCATCTACTTATTTATTCATTTATTTGACACCTCTTCCCAGAGTCCCTAGGCTCATGTGCCTTTATTAGACTGGGTCTGGAAAGGCAATACAGTGCCTCTCACTGCCACGCACCAAGCCCCTCTATGCAAAACGCCATTTCACACCCAGCAAACGATACATGTCCACAACAAAAACCAGAGAGCGGACTATGACAGTACTGCTGGGGGTTCTCTCTCTCTCTCTCTCTCGGTCCCTCTGTCCCTCTCGCTCTCCCTCTCTCAATTTAAATTAAATTATCTCTCTCCCTCGTGCTCCCTCTCTCACTCTCTCTCACTTTCCTTATCTCTCTCTCCCTCTCCCTCACTCCCTCTCTCAATTTCAATTCAATGCAATTCTCTCTCTTGCTCTCTCTCTTTTCCCTTCCTCTCTCTCTCTCTTGCTGTCTCTCCCTCTCTCTCTTTTCCCTCCCTCCCTCTCTCTCACTCTCTTGCTGTCTCTCCAGTTCTTTCTTTCTGTCTGTTCCTGACTCTTTCCTTACTTCTATCATCTTCTCTCTCTGATGGAGAGCAGATATCGTCAGCATGAGTGATATTCACGTTTACAGCTCACATTAGGCCTGTGACAAGCTCAGGAGGAGTCCGGACTGGAGCCTTCCCGGTTCCCCGGCACATCTTCTCTACCAGCATGCCGTCTGTGTGCCACGCTGTGCCTTGCACAATATGAATGACAGCACGCCATCGACAGAGAGACTCACACCCAGCACAAGGGCTGTACTGTGTGTGTGTGTGTGTGTGTGTGTGTGTTTATGTGTGTGTGTGTGTGTGTGTGTGTGTGTGTGTGTGTGTGTGTGTTCTCCTCTTCTTCTGTCACCATAACCTTTAGGTTGGGTCACAGTGACCAACTAATCAAAAATACCACCGCCATCCTCCTTGTTCTTCTTCTACCCTGTCCTTCTCTGCAGATTCTACCTCTCTCTCCTCCGTTTCTTCCAGTACCTCCCACGTGTGCTCAGCATCATCACGTGCTCACTCTCCCTGTCTGCTTTTTCTCCTCTACTTTCTGTTTAGTCCCTCTTAGCAATGTCTTTGCCCTGTCCTTCCTCTGACAGCCACTCCTCCTGGCTCTCCACAATTTCCTCTAATCCTCTTTTCACGTTTAATCCCTCTTTTTACTTGATTCATCAATCCTCCATTTTCAGTGCCATGCCGTCTCTTTCCACGTTTCCTCTTACCTCTCCCATCTCTCCCCTCCTCTCATCCCTCCTCTGCTCCTCTGCATCCTCTTTCCTCCGGTGGGCACTCCTCTTACTCAGTGCTGTGTCGGACGGTCTTCAGTCATGGCGTCTTTACAGAAGAGGGGAAGTGAAGGATGTGTAATTGTAATGCAACTTGAACATTTCAGCCATACAAGTGTCTGTACATCTCTCTGTTTGTCTTCTTCTTCTTCTTCTTCTTCTTCTTCTTCTTCTTCTTCTTCTTCTTCTTCTTCTTCTTCTTCTTCTTCTTCACTGTTTCGCTGTCTAGACGACTGCCCGTCACTTCACACTGCCTGTCCCCACTTCTCTGTTGGACTATCTCACTGGGTCTGTTGTGTGTGTGTGTGTGTGTGTGTGTGTGTGTGTATGTGTGTGTGTGTGTGTGTGTGTGTGTGTGTGTGTGTGTGTGTGTGTGTGTGTGTGCGTGTGTGTATATATATATATATGTGTGTGTGTGTGTGTGTGTGTGTGTGTGTGTATGTGTGTGTGTGTATTGTATATATAGTATTGTAACGTGCATGGATAAGAAGACACACTGGCCGCTGGCTGGCGGGTCTGACCCTTTAGTCGAGCGGTTAGCGATGTCTCCTTTGGTGCGGGTGATACGGGTTCGCTTCCCGGCCGCGGCAGTTCCTGTGGTTGCGTTGTCCCCCGAATTCGCTACATTGGTGTCAGAAGTGGCATGGAGCGACCGTAAGGCCATGGGAAGCGTATGCGCCCTGAGGCGTGTAGGAGCTGATATGCTTAAGCGCGGGGACGCGCTTCCCGAAGGAGGGGGGTAGTGTAACGTGCATGGAGAAGTAGACGCGCTGGCCGCTGACCGGCGAGTTTGACGCTTTAGTCGAGCGGTTAGCGATGTCTCCTGCGGTGCGGGCGATACAGGTTCGCTTCTCGGCCGCGGCAGTTCCTGTGGTTGCGTTGTCCCCCGAATTCGCTACAATATATTGTGTGTATATAGTATATATTGCATGCATGTATTATATAGTATATATTGTATGCATATATTGTTTATGTTTGTATTGTATTTATATATTGTATATGTTGTGTATATATATTGTATATTTTGTATGTGTGTGTGTTCCTCTATGTGTCTCTGCTGGAGTGTATGTCTCTGGATTTATCTATCAGTCTTCCTATCGACTCCTGTATTTTCACAATGTGTGTCTGGTGTGTGTCTGTGTGGGAGTCTATAAACGGCCAAACTAAAGCACTTGGGGCCTTGATTGTTTTTGGAGGTTATTGGGGATGATCGGGGGCACCTATAAAAAAATAGCAGAACATTAAAAATATGAATAATATGCGGAATAGGCTTCAAATATGTGGAATCCCTTCAGAATCCTGAGCAGTTCAACAAGATGGCGGGCTCTGGCTACGTCACGCCTCGGCTCTTTCCGCCGTTCGCACAAACCTCGCGTTCTTAACGGGTTGCTGGATGGCGGTCGGAGACAGCGAGCAGCGTTGGAAATACAAAGCGTCCGTGAAATAAGCCACAACGTCAGAGTCGCATTTGTGCAAGGTTGAGATGGCTTGGACATGTGTGGAGGAGAGATGCTGAGTATATTGGGAGAAGGATGCTGAATATGGAGCTGCCAGGGAAGAGGAGAAGAGGAAGGCCAAGGAGGAGGTTTATGGATGTGGTGAGGGAAGACATGCAGGTGGCTGGTGTGACAGAGGTAGACGCAGAAGACAGGAAGAAATGGAAACGGATGATCCGCTGTGGCGACTCCTAACGGGAGCAGCCGAAAGTAGTAGTAGTAGGCAGAGTCGCATTTGCATGGGTCGAGCACGGGCGTATATGGATGCTGTCACGTGAAGTGAACTCAATAAAGTTTTCTGTTTTTGAATGTAAATCAGCGCGTGCGGGCGGTTCGGGTTTTGGCGGGTCTGACGAACAATAAAGTTGGCCGCTGTTGCGCGCGTGCAAGTGTCCGAGTGTCTTATCTGATGAATCACATTTAAAGGCCCAAACATACTCGGGCGGAACGTACGCGGAGTGGACTCCACGAGGAATGTCCGCAGTCATTTGGGCTTCCATAGTCGAGCGCACTTCCGCGTTGTAGTTTCCTGTAAAACTGTCCGTGAATAACTACTTTACCCACAATGCTTGCGTGTTGTTTACACTCTTCTGTCATGGCGTCCGACACTGACGACGAGGAAGAGATGCTCTTGCCTGCTGGCTCTACAAGAACATAAACTGAAGAGACAGTGGTAAGTATCCTCTCTGTGACGTGTCGTACAGGTGTGGGTACTTTCGCACCTTCTACTCATATATTTTCGGAATGTGTGTGTGTGTGGTGTTAGTGTGTGTGTGTTAGTGTAGATAGCGGGACCGAAAACTAAAGCATTTATGATCCTAATTCTTTTTGGAGGTGGTAGGTATTGTCTCAGAGAGTAAGGGAAAAATCCCAGAAAATTAAAATTATGCATAAATATGCAAAATATGCATTTTTCTAAAAATGGCTAAAAACCACTTCTTGGCATTTCAGATGATTCTGAGCATTTGGGGGGAGGGAGTTGGAGTGGGGGGGGGTTAGGGACAGGGGGAAGGCGGTTTGCTGGCAGGATGAAGAGGAGGGAGACTTAGACAGGTGGATAACCACACCGCAACTTGGTTGCGGGTCACTTACTAGTCTACCTCTATATATCTGTGTGCGTGTGTGTGTGTGTGTGTGTGTGTGTGTGTGTGTGTGTGTGTGTGTGTGTGTGTGTGTGTGTGTAAAGATGCAGTTAGGTCTGACTGCCTTAGTGAACAGAGAGGCTACCAAGCCCTGCGTTGTTCTGAAGAGAAGATGGACGCTGAAGTGTAAACTTGTTTTAGCCACACACACACGCGCGCGCACACACACACACACACACACACACGCTGCCCCAGGGAGGGGAGGAAGCTCTCGGACTGAGTGTGGAACCTTCAGTCAAGCAGAAAAAAGGATTTTTTTTGTCATCGGACTCAAACACATCCACCACCCAGCTGCTCTGCATGTGTGTAACCCTGTGCGTCTGCGTGTGTGTGTGTGTGTGTGTGTGTGTGTGTGTGTGTGTGTGTGTGTGTGTGGTTGAGCAGTAGACATGTTATGTACCCCTCTGTGTGTGTGTGTATGTCTGTGTGTGTGTGTGTGTGTGTGTATGTGTGTGTTTTTTGAGCAGTAGACGTGTGTGTGTACCCCTGTGTGTGTTTGAGCAGTAGACGTGTGTGTGTGTGTGTGTGTGTGTGTGTGTGTGTGTGTGTGTGTGTGTGTGTGTGTGGAGTGAAATATGAAGACAGAGTGAAAGCCAGAGCCAGAAGCAACACAATAGGCAAATTGTTAATTTAGAGGAGGTATCCTCAGACCGCCCTGTGTAGTTGTAATCGGTTTGTGCAGCACATCAGTTGTGTTATTTACTGGCCTGCCTCAGGCTTTGTAATAACCCTCAGTACAGTATGACAGAAATGAGGTGTGCGCTCCATAACTGGAGAGGCACAGAGGCGGTGCAGCGTGATGGGCAGTCTGCAAGACGGTGGGGAGCGGTTCTGTTTGGAGAGACGGACGCTCATTATGGACTGCACAGACCTATTTAGTCCTGCTGAGTGGCACAGTTTGTCCAGGCTCTTAGGTTTGTCCAGGCTCTTAGGCTCTTCAGAAGTGGTGTCCTTGGATGAGAGTGCCCACCCTGAGTAATGTCAATTGGTCAATTTTGGCCCTTTCTCTGTCATTGTCTTTCCCCCCTCTTTTTATCAGCGTCCATTTAGTGACAAAATGTGTCCTTTATCTCTGTTTCTCCACTTCTTTCTCCATCTGTGTCATTCTCTCTCTATCTTTACCCCTCCTCCCCCTGCCCCCCACCCCCCCTGCTCTCCCCTGCTGCACTACTCTGTCTTCACCTGCAGGGAGATGAAGTACTGACTGTCATTAAGACCAAGGCCCAGTGGCCGGCCTGGCAGCCACTCAACCTGTGAGTATCAAGCTCCCCGGTGTCAAGTTTACATATACAAGTTCACACACACACACACACACACACACACACACACACACACACACACACACACACACACACACACACACATCTATCTATATGTATCTCTCTCTCTCTCTCTCTCTCTCTATCTATCTATCTATCTATATATATATATATATACACACACACACACACAAACATATGCATATACGTATATGTATGTATATATGTATGTGTGTGTGTGTGTGTGTGTGTGTGTATGTATGTATGTATGTATGTATATATATATATATCTCAAAAATATAATGTGTGTGTATATTTTAGATCAAGAGAATAACTAATACAATCCGTATTTGGCTGGACTGTTATCATGTATATTTAAACTAACATTTTGTGACATCAGGGTTTCTTACCTGTGCTGTTGATAAAACACACTGTAAAGTGACTTGTCAGCCTGACTTGTCTGCCTGTTTGTGCCTTTGGCATCCTCCTCCCTCTTAATAAGCAGCTTGAGAGCAATTAGCCATTTCTTGCCATCCTTGCCCACAGCCCCTTGCATAGAAGCAAACACAACCACAGAAACATATACGTGCACACAAACACGCACACACATACAAACACACAAGCAAAACAGGCAACTACAAACTTATCTTTTACCAAGCATCTGCTAAATTACCCCTCCTACTGACATCTGTCATGTTTGATGTACTGTACCACTTATTTTTACTAATGAGAATCTGAATGGTTAGAACTGTGCATCCACAAAGCCACACACACAGAAACATGAATTTTTCTGAAATATAAACTCATTTTGTTCAGTTTTTTGCACAATGAACATAGTTGTCAACCTGCTTTGGAAGGGTTGTTCAGAATCAGAATCACTTTGTCGTTTCATTTCATGCACTTGCGCACAAGAAATGAAATGAAACATCGTTTCCCCCACCCACAGCACATATATCCAGTCTAACACACTAACACATATATCCAAATTAACACACTAACACATATATCCAAACTAACACATATATCTAAATTAACATATATCTAAACTAAAACATATATCTAAACTAACATATATCCAAACTAACACAGATATCCAAACTAACACATACGTGTATATCTAAACTAACACATATCTAAACTAACACATATATCTAAACTAATACATATATCTAAACTAATCCATATATCTAAACTAACACATTACATTAGAGTCATTTAGGTGACGCTTTTATCCAAAGCGACTTACAATAAGTGCATTTAACGTAGGAAATCAGGAGAACTACTCGTCATCAGAGGTCATAAGTGCATCTAAACAAGCATCTAAGAGCAAAACCAGTGCTAAAGTAAAAGTGCAAGAAAGATTTTTTTTTTAATGAGTGAATACAATAAGTGCCAAGAACGAGTAACAGGGTAGTAGTTCTTAGAGAGGTGAGTTTTCAACCTGCGCCGAAAGATGGGCAGCGACTCTGCTGTCCTGACATCAGTGGGGAGTTCATTCCACCACTGTGGGGCCAGGACAGAAAAGAGCTGGGACCGGGTCGATCGGCAGCAAGGGCCTCTGAACGACGGGGCAACCAGGCATCCCGAGGCAGCAGAGCGAAGTGGTCGGGCGGGGGTGTAGGGCTTGACCATGGCCTGGAGATAGGAAGGAGCTGTTCCTTTCACTGCCCTGTAGGCTAGCACCAGAGTCTTAAACTGGATGCGAGCAGCTACTGGGAGCCAGTGTACGGACATGAGAAGGGGAGTTGTGTGGGAGAACTTAGGGCAGTTAAACACCAGACGAGCTGCAGCTTTCTGAACAAGCTCCAGAGGTCTGATGGCTGACGCCGGGGCGCCAGCAAGGAGGGAGTTGCCGTAGTCCAGCCGGGAGATGACCAGAGCCTGGATGAATACCTGTGCCATCTCGTCGGTGAGGAATGGGCGAATCCTCTTGATGTTATAGAGGAGAAATCTACAAGAGCGAGCAACTGATGCAGCGTTTGCAGTAAACGACAGTTGGTCGTCCAGGATCACACCCAGATTCCTCACAGTCCGAGTTGGTGTCACCACGGTGTTGTCAATGGTGATGGCCAGGTCTCTGTGCGGGCAACCTTTCCCCGGGAGGAACATCAGCTCTGTCTTGTCCAAATTGAGCTTCAAGTGGTGTGTCGCCATCCACTCCGAGATGTCAGTCAAGCACACAGCAATGTGTGTCTCTACTTGTGTGTCAGAGGGAGGGAAGGACAAGATCAACTGGGTGTCATCAGCATAACAATGGTAAGAAAAGTCATGCGAGCGAATAAGAGAACCCAGGGATATCTTGTACAGGGAGAAAAGGAGAGGACCCAGATCCGAACCCTGTGGAACGCCTGTAGTCAGTCTGCGAGGCTCCAACACAGATCCCCTCCATGTCACCTGGTAGGAGTGACCGTCAGGTAGGTTGCAAACATTGAGAGTGCAGAGCCTGTGACACCCAGCCCGTCGAGGGTAGAGAGGAGGATCTGGTCGTTCACTGTGTCGAACGCAGCTGACAGGTCCAGGAGTATCAGGACAGAGGAGAGTTTGCTCTCGCAACGTGCAGTGATTCTGTCACTGCAAGGGGGGCCGTCTCCGTCGAGTGACCCACCCTGAACCCAGATGGATTAGGGTCCAGGAGGTTGTTCTGGTGGATGTACGAAGAAAGTTGGTTAAAGACAGCATGTTCAAAAGTTTCGTATAGAAAGGGTAGAAGGGAAATCGGTCTGTAGTTTTTGATGTCAGAGGGGTTAAGTGATGGGTTCTTGAGAAGGGGGGGTGACCCTAGCAGTCTTGAAGGCAGATGGAAAGCATCCTGCCTGAAAGGAGGTGTTGATGAGGTGGGTTAGATAGGGAAGGAGTTCAGGTGATATAGAGCAGTGTTTCTCAACCGGGGGTCCGCGGACCCCTAGTGGTCCGTGGTGTAATTGCAAGGGGTCCGTGAAAATAAAATATCTTTAAAAAAAAGATCCTATGACATTTATAGAAATAGGATTATTTTACTCAAATGTGACTGAGACCTTTATCTACCTAAACTATAAAGGGTAACAGGACTTTTTTCTCTAATTACATCTGTTTCACAAGTGTAATTTATTGTATTTAAATAAGAGATATCGCTCCCGTTTGCATTGTTAAAAGTTACTGCATAAAAATTATGTTGTTACATATATCTGAAAGTTACTGAATACATATTCTGTTTTGTTACATATATCTGAAAGTTACTGCATAAGAATTCTGTTTTGTTAACTATATCTAAGTTACAACTGAAAGCTCTTATTTTTGCCCCAAAGAGTGAATAAATGCTATAATGCAATTTAAAATGCAGTTTCTACTGTTTCTATCAAATTGCAACCCCCCTCCCCCAAGATCAGGTGCAGGGGTCCTCAGGGTAGATCAAAAATATGCAGGGGGTTAAGGACCCCAAAAAGGTTGAGAACCACTGATATAGAGTGAAGAAGAGGGAAGGGGACCGGGTCAAGGGAGCATGTGGTGGGACGACTGGATGTGATGAGGTTTAGAACCTCGTTGGGAGACAGGGGAGCGAGGTGGGATAGGGTGGGACATAACACACATATCTAAACTAACACATATATCCAATCTAACACATATATCTAAACTAACACATATATCCAAACTAACACATATATCCAAACTAACAAATATATCCAAACTAACACATATATCCAAACTAACACATAAATATATCTAAACTAACACATATATCTAAACTAATACATACATCCAAACTAACATATATCTAACTAACACATATATCCAAACTAACACATATATCCAAACTAACACTAACACATATATCCAAACTAACACACATATCCAAACTAACAAATATCTAAACTAACACGTACATATATCCAAACAAACACATATATCCAAACTAACACATATATCCAAAGTAACATATATCCAAACTAACACATATATCCGAACTAACACACACACACACACACACACATATATATATAAACTAACACATATATTCAAATTAACATATATCTAAACTAACACATATATCCAAACTAACACATACATCCAAACTAACACATATATCCAAACTAACACACGTATCCAAACTAACATATATCTAAACTAACACATACATCCAAACAAACACGTATAGCCAAACTAATGCATATATCCAAACTAACATATATCAAAACTAACACATATAGCCAAACTAACACATATATCTAAACTAACACATATATCTAAACTAGCACATACTATAGCCAAACTAACATATATCTAAACTAACACATATATCCAAACTAACACATATATCAAAACACACATACATATATCTAAACTAACACATATATCTAAACCACATGTGTCAATAACAAGGCCCGCGGGCCAAACACGGCCCTCTGCAATATTTAATCCGGCCCTCCTGTCAATCCTGGTCATCAACTGAATGTGGCCCGAGAGCTTGTGTCTGTGACAATGCAACGCTGAAACACAAGAGGGCGCTACCGCACGTCGCTTTTTCCCATAGTAACGGAAATGCTGAGTAGCATGTTCCTGCAGTTGCATTGCCTACATCACCCGAGTAACGTTACCTGAACGTACGCTTTGCAAAGGAGATCGAAAGCTAGCTAGCATAAACAAACGATGGCGAACAAACAAAAAGTAGACAAAGAGTATCGACAGTTTCAAGAGAGGTGGGAAGCTGAATACCTGTTTTGTGAATTAAAACAAAAGCCAGTGTGTCTCATATGTCAAGAGTCGCTGGCAGTGTTCAAAGAGTACAACATCCGCAGACACTTCGAAACAAAGCATGGCGAGCAATATGCTAACATGGACATGGAGCAACGGCTGCAGAAAGCCAAAGACTTGAAACGCAACCTTCAACATCAGCAAAGCATGTTCACTCGCATCAGTAGTGAAAGTGAGGGTGCTACCAAGGCAAGTTTTATTATTGCAGAGGAAATCGCAAAGGCTAGCAAGCCGTTTAGTGAGGGAGAGTGTATTAAAGACTGCCTTGAAAAAGTGTGCAATGTTGTGTGCCCTGACAAGAAGCAGGCATTTTCAAACATCAGCCTGTCCTGAAATACTGTGGCTAGTCGTGTTGTTGAACTGGCCTCCGATGTAGGGAGCCAGCTAAAAACAAAAGCCAAGGACTTTGTTTCATACTCACTAGCAGTAGATGAGAGTACAGACAGGATGGACACAGCCCAGCTGTCCATATTCATCCGAGGGGTTGACACTCAGTTTTCCATCACTGAGGAACTTTTAGACGTGAAACTTATTCACAGGACAACAACAGGACAGGACATTTTCACCCAAGTGGAGCAGAGCGTGAACAAAATGGAACTGCCCTGGAATAAACTTGTGGGACTGACAACGGATGGTGCACCGGCAATGTGCGGGGAAGTTCGTGGTTTGGTCGGTTTGACTCGAAAGGCGATGGGGCACACAGGAGAAAACTTGGTAGCCTACCACTGCATCATCCACCAGGAAGCCCTCTGCGGTGAGGTGTTGAGCATGGAACATGTCATGACTGTTGTGACTAAAACTGTGAACTTTATTCGTGCACAGGGCTTGAATCATCGGCAGTTCAGGGCTCTTTTAGAGGAGGAAAACTCTGTGCATGAGGATGCGCCCTATCACACAGAGGTGCGCTGGTTGAGTCGTGAGAAAGTGTTGAGGAGGTTTTATGACACCCGCGCTGAGATCGCTCGTTTCATGGACAGCAAACAGAAGGCCGTCCCCGAGCTTGAGGATGAAAAGTGGCTGAGCGACTTGGCGTTTATGTGTGACATCACGGAGCACCTCAGTTCACTGAATCTAAAACTCCAGGGAAGAAAGCAGCTGATCACCGAGCTGCGGGACTCCGTGAAGGCATTTGAACTGAAACTGCGTCTGTGGGAGGGCCAGATGCGCTGACAAACTGAACACACTCAAAGCGAAATTCAACAGGAGGTTTGTTGATTTTGAATCACAGAAATTCAACCTTGACCTGTTTGCAAATCCTTTTGCAATTGATGTTGACACTGCCCCTGAGCACCTGCAATTGGAACTCATTGAACTGCAATGTAGCAGCGCTCTGAAGTCCCAGTACCAGTCAGTCGGGGCTGCTGAGTTTGCACCTCTCCTCCCCGAATCAATGCCAGAGCTTCGTCTTCATGCTGCACGCATCATGTCCATGTTCGGAAGCACTTACTCGTGCGAACAGATGTTCTCCATAATGAACCTGAACAAGACATCCCACAGATCCCGACTCACTGACCAGCATTTGGTCTCGGTATTGAAACTGGCCACAGCCAAGGACATTAAGCCTAAAATAGACGAGATCATGTCTAAGAAAAGGTGCAGAGTGTCTGGTAAGAGTTGAACTACAATGCATTTCAGATAGGCCTTGTTGCACTGACTATTTTGCGTTATCACAGAAAACATAATTTGTTGTGTTGAAAGACACAGTAGTAGGCCTAACGGTTTTGTTTAATTGTGAAACTATTTTGTTAAAAACTGAACCTATTGTAGGCTAGACTGCTAATGTAGTTTGTTTAATTGTGCACTTGTCTTCTTCTTCTTTTATTTTTTATTATTATTATCTTTAAATACAACATTGTTTTTGCACTTGCCGCTATATTATATTTTGCTGATATTTTTATTTTATTTAATCCACCTGCTAGCCTACTTATAAACATAGTTGTTATGGTCCTGTCATCCATGTGCCCTCTCCTGGCAGGTTCTCGCCAGTCATGTGTTTGGTTTGATTGTGTGAATAAACAAGCCAGTTTGGCTGCATTGACGTTACCTCTGAGTCATATATGAATTGAATTGAATTGAATTGAATTGCCTTTTATTAATCCCCAGGTTGGGCAAATTTGAATGTCACACCGACAGGAAAATGAGAAGAAGCATACGGAGTATTGAAGTTTACTGTACAAAGAGACCAATCAAATATACAATAATCCTAAAAATCTGTCTGTGCTATATAAATAGCATATGGGTTGTAACCATAACAAGAATCACTGTAATGAATGTCATGGCCCCCGATTTTATTCACAACCCTCAGAATGGCCCTCAGTAAGATTGGATTTGACACCCCTGATCTAAACTAACACATACATCCAAACTAACATATATCTAAACTAAATCAAATCAAATCAAATCAATTTTATTTGTATAGCCCAATATCACAAATTACAAATTTGCCTCAGTGGGCTTAACAGCAACACAACATCCTGTCCTTAGACCCTCTCATCGGATAAGGAAAAACTCCCTAAAAAAAAACCTTTAACAGGGAGAAAAAATAGGAAGAAACCTCAGGGAGAGCAACAGAGGAGGGATCTCTCTCCCAAGACGGACAGCGTGCAGTGGATGTTGTGTTCACGCAATTTACATGATACAACATTGAAAGAGGATAACAGAATTAAAATGGACATAAAATTTATGAAGAACACGATGCACAGGATGCCAAGAAGTGTCCACATGCCAACGGAGCAGTCCAGGAAAACTAACACATATATCCAAACTAACATATATAAACTAACACATATATCCAAACTAAGG